>NC_134810.1:1770305-1775305 GCF_046742065.1 Oratosquilla oratoria | reverse complement strand
GGTACCGGAGAACTGGAGGAGTGCTTGTATAGTTCCACTTTACAAGGGAAAGGGAGACAAGTGTGAATGTAGTAGTTTCAGAGGGATTAGCTTGTTAAATGTAGTTGGGAAGGCTTATGGGAGGATCTTGATTGAGAGGATTAGGAGAGGAACAGAAGGAGTAATTGGTGAGGAACAGTGTGGATTTAGGACAGGTAGAGGTAATGTAGATCAGATCTTTGTGGTAAGACAGATATGTGAGAAAGCTATAGGAAAGGGGAAGGATGTTTTTTGGGCTTTTATGGATCTGGAAAAGGCTTACGACAGGGTAGACAGAAAGGCACTGTGGGAGGTCATGCGGATATACGGGATATGAGGAAAGCTTGTGGGAGCTGTCAAGAGTTTTTATGAGAGTAGTAGAGCTTGTGTCAGGATTAGAAATGGAGAGAGTGAGTGGTTTGAGGTAAAGGTGGGACTTCGTCAAGGATGCGTTATGTCACCCTGGCTGTTCAACTTATACATGGATGGGGTGGTGCGAGAGGTAAATGCAAGGGTAGTGGGTCAGGGATTGGAGATTGTTAAAGAAAATGGAGAAAAGTGGGAGGTGAGCCAGCTGTTGTTTGCGGACGACACTGCGCTTGTGGCAGGATCGGAGGAGGGATTGAGGAAGTTGGTGACAGTTTGGGAGAGTATGTGATAGAAGAAAGCTGAAGATAAATGTGGGTAAAAGTAAGGTGATGAGATGTACAAGGGGTGAAAGTGGCAGTAATCTGTAAGTGAGCATTAAGGGAGAGCAACTGGAGGAAGTGGATAGTTTTAGATACTTGGGTGCAAATGTGGCAGGAAAAGGTGGAGTAAAGGTAGAATGTAGATTGAGAGAAGCGAGTAAATGCCTTGGTGGATTAAAAAGTGTAATGAAGAATAGAAATTTGGGAATGGATACTAAGAGGAGACTGTATGAAGGAATAATTGTGCCAACAGCACTGTATGGAGCAGAAACATGGAACATAAGAGAGGAAGAGAGAAGAAGCTTGAATGTGTTTGAGATGAAGTGTCTGAGAAGTATGATTGGGGTTACTAGGCTAGATAGAGTGAGAAATGAGGAGGTGAGGAGGAGAACAGGGGTGGAAAGAGAGTTGGGAGATAGGGTTGATGAAAGAGTATTAGGATGGTTTGGACACATGGAAAGAATGAGTGAAGAAAGACTAGTAAAGGAGTTATGGAAGGCAGATGTGGAGGGAGTGAACATGAGGGGACGTCCTAGGATGAGATGGATGGATGGGGTGAAGGGGGCTTTGGGGAAGAGGGGAATGTCTGTTGAGGAAGGACGGAAGAGGACAGAAGACAGGGGTGAATGGAGAATGGTTGTATATGGAAGATGTTGTAATGCATGAGGTGTGAGGGGGTGAGGGGGTGAGGGGGTGAGGGGGTGAGGGGGTGAGGTAGTGTGTGTGAGCAAAATTTTGACGCAGCCCGAAGGGATTTCTCCCCGTCCTCTCCTTTATATGGGGGGACGGAGAGAGGGAGTCGCCGATTTAATGAAGCGGCCTTACTGTGGATGTGCTGTGTCTTGTGACACTGCTTCTGACACAGGGCAGTGGACAGGGTGCAGGGATGGCCCGTCGTCTAGGAGGTGCTGAGATCGGAGGGAGGGTGGAGGGGTGTGGATTGTTTTCAGGGATGGAATGGGTGGGAATGATTTTATGCCTTTTCTTTTTTGGCTACCTCCCTAGTAAGGAGGAAAAAGCCTTGGTATATGTATGTATGTATGTATATATATATATATATATATGTATATATATACTGTATATATATTTATATATATATATATGTATAAACATATACGTATTTATATATATATTATATATATACATATATATATACATATATATATATATATATATTGGGGGGTAGATTACGTGGAAGTAGAGGAAAAAGCATCTTAATATACTTTAGGCAATAGAAACAACTTAGAGAGGAACTGTGAAAAGAATCATCAAAGGAGGTGGAGGGAAGATAAAGTTTACTATACAAATAGCAGAAGTGTAATTAATCAAACTGATATGCTGCGAGGTAAAACATTTGTAGAGAATTTTGATATTATAGCTATTACTGAATCCTAAATCAACATGGCTGATAAACATTTCCTTCCGGAAATCGAAAGAGAAGGATATAAGTTTTTTCACGAGGATAGAGTTGGCAGGAGTGGGGGAGGAGTAGCACTTTTCGTTAGAAATACAATAAACTGTATTATCAACAATCCGATTAAGGAAGAGGACTGTACGGAATAAGAAAGTTATTATTGGCGTCTTGTATAGATCTCCTAACCTCAGCACTGAGCAGACTGATTCCCTGACTCACGAAATTCGCACAGGTGTCCCAGTACAAAAACGCTGTGATCATAGGAGATTTTGATTATAGAAGCATTGACTGGGAATCTTTAGTAGGAGATCAGGAAGCGAAGCAATTCCTAGATGTGGTGCAATATAATTTCCTAAAACAAATGATTATCAATCCTTCGAGGGGAGAAAATACTCTGGACTTACGTTTATTTGATAATGACCTAACGAGTAACGTAAAAGTGGGAGATAGTCTAGGCTCTAGCGATCTTCAAGATTTAATATTATTTGGGAAGAACTAAAATGTGCGAATAATGTCCAAATACCAGACTTCAGGAGAGCAAACTTTGACAATATAAAAACCTATTTGAAATTTAATATGAATTGTCATACGGACGTTACGGATGTTCCGGACGTTTTGGACATTATCGATGGGGTCAGGTCTCGTTACATAACCAGGGGTTGGGTCACGGAGGGCAATATGCATACCTTAGGTCAGGTCACTTGGGGACCGGGGCTCAACAGAAAGGTCAGCGATTTGGATAAAATGTATAGCAATCTAACTGATTTAATTGTTAATGCACAAAATATATTTATCCCCCTAAAGTCAATACGGAAAAATAGTAATACTCCCAAATGGATGAAGGACAGATTCAAACATGAGATCGGAATAAAAAGAGGACTTAACGTAAAAATAAAAAACGGGGAAACACACCCTAGATCAAGATATAACGAAATGCAAAGCAGGTTAAAAAGAATACACGTACAGCGAAACGTAGTTATGAAATTAAGGTTGCCAGTCAAGCAAGATCCAACCCAAAAGGTTTCTTTCATCTCTATAGAACAAAAAATATAGAAAGAACAGGACCAATTAAAAAAAATGAAAATGTAATGATAGAATCGGAGGAGAAAATAAGTGAGGAGTTTAACAAATATTTTCTCTTGGTGTTTACTAATGAGAGGTTAGATAAAGTACCTGACTTCGATCCGATTTACAGTGGGGATGAAGAAAGTAGTCTATCTAATGTCAGTATTAGTAAATTAGAAGTAGTCAAGCAGATTGAAAGACTTAAAGCTACAAAATCCCCGGGTCCAGACGAATTTTTTCCGAGAATGCTTAAGGAGTGTAAATTTGAAATCTGCGACCAGTTAACTGAAATATTTAATAAATCGGTAGACACTGGTTTTGTGCCTACTGCTTGGAGGCAGGCAAACGTTATTCCTGTTTTTAAGAAGGGAGATAGATCGTCTATATGCAACTACAGGCCAGTCAGTTTGACATCGATTAAAGGAAAAATGCTTGAATCAATAATAGTAAATAAACTCAAAGAAAACATCGAAAGACAAAATTCAATTCGTGATACACAGCATAGTTTCTCCAAGGTAAGTCATGTGTGACTAATCTTCTATCCTTTTACACTAAAGTATAAAAGGAGTCAGATAACAATGATAATTACGATGCTATTTACCTTGACTTTAGCAAAGCGTTCGACAAGGTGCCACACCAGAGACTACTAAATAAAATCAAAGCCAATGGTATAGGAGGAAAAGTGTTAGAATGGATTAGAGCCTGCATTAGTAACAGAAAACAGTGGGTCACCATAAATGGAGTAAAATCTAGGTGTGGCAATGTTAATAGTGGGGTCCCACAGGGCTCGGTTTTGGGTCCCTTGTTGTTCATTTTGTACATAAACGACCTAGACGATGGGATAAATAGTTATATTAGTAAGCTTTTGGACGACACTAAAATAAGATGCCAATTTTGGTCAGGAGACGACGCCGAGATTCTGCAGGATGATCTTAATTTTTTTTTAACATGGTCGGTGAAATGGCATATGAACTTCAATATCTGTAAGTGTAGCGTGTTAAAAATAAGGCTACATGGCCCCAAAAATAGATACAGCTTAGATAACACGTCTTTTAGAGAAAACTGATTGCGAGAGACACTTGGGAGTTCTAGTGAGTCCGGAACTTAAAACCAGGAGATAGTGCATTAGGGCCAAGAATAAAGCTAACAAAGCATTAGGTTTCATTGCTAGGACGGTACATGTATATGTATATATATATATATATATATATATATATATATATACATACATATCTTTATTCAACCACAAACAACTTTTAATTCCATGCCATCGCAATCGAGACTGAAGAATCGCTCGATGGAGACATTTTGTTGGAAATTGAAACGTGGAGAAGCCGAGGATTTGAACCCAGCTAACCCGTAACAAAGTTACAGTGACTTAAACCAATGCGCATTGATTTAAGTCACTGTAACTTTGTTACGGGTTAGCTGGGTTCGAATCCTCGGCTCGTCCACGTTTCAATTTCCAACAAAATGTCTCCATCGAGCGATTCTTCAGTCTCGATTGCGATGGCCTGGAATTAAAAGTTGTTTGTGGTTTAATAAAGATATCAATTGATCGCTGGGAACCATTCAGTGTAGATGTATATACATATATATATATATATATATATACACACACATATATATATATATATACATATATATATATACATATATATATATATATATATATATATATATGTATGTATGTATATATGCGTATCACTGCTGGGCACGTTACAGCCGGACAAGTACATTATCGAGGGAGAGTTGGTGCGTTACGGAAAAAACTTCGGGGGATTTCCGGTAATCTTGACCGATTTTAATGTCTT
>NC_134810.1:1762805-1765305 GCF_046742065.1 Oratosquilla oratoria | reverse complement strand
TGGATGCATTATTTGACCTATTTTCTCTAAAATGTGTGATTTCCATGTAATTTGATCAAAGAAAAGTTACATTTTTATCCTCTGCAAAATTACCGACCACGGCTATGAATACCGTCCGACGGTTTTTACTGAAATGCACGATTGGTCAAATTACATGAAAATCACACATTTTAAAGAAAATATTCTATACAAATTAAATATATGCAATCTATTACTCTAATAACACAATAGTAACAAACTTAATTGAGTGTAGTTTGATCCACCAGCGATCATAGATAGTGGGCTGGACGAATCGTAGCTGTGGTCGGTAATTTTGCAGAGGATAAAAGAGTAACTTTTCTTTGATCAAATTACGTGCAAATCACACATTTCAAAGAAAATAGGCCAAATAATGCAACCATATGCTAACTTATTATGTAGAATTGTGCATTTGAGCAAAAACCGTCATTGTTTGGTTGAGGTCGGCAATTAGTGAGTCGGACGGTATGTGGTTGGTAATTTTGTAGAGGATAAAAACGTAGCTTCTCTTTGATCAAATTACATGGAAACTACACATTTTAAAGAAAATAGGTCAAATAATGCAGGCATGTCCTCAACCTTCCATCATCACTCATTCTCGCTAACCGTTCGTACATCCTTGTCGAGCACTGTAAATATATATATATATATATATATATATATATATATATATATATATATGTGTGTGTGTGTGTGTGTGTGTGTGTGTGTGTGTGTGTGTGTGTGTGTGTGTGTGTGTGTAATAATATAAATATATATATATATATATATATATGTATATTGTATATACAAATTAGCTTTGTGTATACATGTAGGAAATGCAAGTGATGTGTAATTGGAAGTGTGTATGTGCACGTACGTGTAACTTGTTCTAGAAATTTCAGGAAGAAAGCATAGTTGTCATTTCTATTTACGTAATTAAATTGTCATTTCTATTATTGTAATGCAAAAGTTGAATGAATGTAAAATAGATTATCATTATATCATTAACTCAATTATCGTATTATTTGAGTGTCTGTTATTTTCTGTGTGGAAGTGAATAAATGAAAACTAATGAGTAAAAGTGAACCTCAGGGAATGTTCATGGAGACGCGGATAGTTCCAGAGAGCGTCGGATTTAGTTAGTCGTGAGCGAGGACTGAGAGTGAAAGGGTTTCAAGAGATTGGATAAGTGGATAAGTGGTGTATATTCAGTGATTCGGGTAAAACTGTGACCCGAAACCTCATCTTTCGTTTCGTCCAAATGCTGCCAGTCATTATTATGGTGGCCGGGGTGTGATCTTCGTTTATTTGCAAGACAAGTGAATTCCAATTAGAAATTCTTCCCACCCACCCACCCAATGCGAACGTGCTTCGACGTTATTTCACGCCATCTTGGCTCCATTTTCACTTACCGGGACAATATCCTGCTTCCAAGTCCTGTGTGGCCAACATTCTCTACACTGATGACTCTTTCCAAGGTCTTGGTGCTGTCCTTATGCAAAAACAAGACACACATCTTCGCCCCATTGCCTTTACCAGTAGACTCCTTAACAAAGGTGAACGTAACTATTCTGTTACTGAAATTGAAGCTTTAGCGGTCATATATGCTCTTCGACATTTTAAGGAAATTATCTTAGGTTATCCCGTCACAGTCCATACAGACCACAAGGCACTTCTTCAGCT
This sequence comes from Oratosquilla oratoria, assembly GCF_046742065.1. Classification (NCBI taxonomy): domain Eukaryota; kingdom Metazoa; phylum Arthropoda; class Malacostraca; order Stomatopoda; family Squillidae; genus Oratosquilla; species Oratosquilla oratoria. The sequence goes on along the minus strand of NC_134810.1, from coordinate 1,763,622 downwards.
TTTTAAAAGGCAAGAACTTGTCCGGGAAACTTGCTTGCTGGTTCTTGACCATTCAGGAATTCAATCCCACCCTCTCTTATGTGCACAGTAAAGCAAACAGTGTTGCAGACAAACTTTCTCGGAATGTTGCTACTATTAATTCCCTCCCTCAGCCAGTCAATTTTACTCATGCGCGTATTCATGCAGCTCAAAGATCCGACCCAATGTGGACACGTGTGATATTTTCTCTCGAGTCAGGAAATACATCAGACCTTACAGACTTCCCTACCTCCTTGGAACATTTCAGACTCGTCGATGACGTTCTTTACCACGAAACCACGCTTTCCAACAAGCATGAACCAAACAGACCTGTACAATAACTCGTAGTTCCTTCTGACTTAGTACCTGAAGTTCTGTTCCTTTTACATGATTCTCCATTTGCTGCACATCCAGGTAAAGACAAATGCTTACCACAGGCCAAACTTCAGTACTTTTGGCTCACTATGAGAAAAGATATCCATGCCTACATTGACTCCTGCCATTCTTGCCCTACCCATAAAGGTCATATTCACAGTAATGTTCCCATTTTGACTTATCCAATCCCTAGCAAACCCTTTGACATGGTTGCGATTGACCTTCTGAAGTTATCACTCACTTCTAGTGGAAATTAGTACCTGTTTGTGTGTTTGGATAATTTTTTCCAGATTCTGTATCCTTGAACCTGTTCCGGACAAGACTGCTAAAACAATTCCAAAGACCTTTATTGACAAAGTTATTTGCCCCTTCACTACTCCCAAAATCCTTCTCTCTGACAATGAAATGGAATTCAACAAAGAGA
>NC_134810.1:1735305-1752805 GCF_046742065.1 Oratosquilla oratoria | reverse complement strand
CTCGGTGTTTATCTCACCACCCTTCCACTCATATATATATATATATATATATATATATATATATATATACATACATGTATATATATATGTATATATATATATATATATATATATGTATATATACATACATATATATATGTATATATATAAATATATATATATATATATATATATATGTGTGTGTGTGTGTGTGTGTGTGTGTGTGTGTGTGTGTGTGTGTGTGTGTGTGTGTGTGTGTGTGTGTGTGTGTGTGTGTGTGTGTGTGTGTGTGTGTGTGTGTGTGTGTGTGTGTGTGTGTGTGTGTGTGTGTGTGTGTGTGTCTTAAATGGGAGTAAGAAACAAAGGAGTCTTAGTCTGAATTTATTTCTGGCTGATTTTACAATTATGCTTTCTCATATGAATGCTGTACAAAATAGGTTATGTACATTTATACATGAGGGCAAGCTCACTATTTCCCCGCGTTGTCAGAGTTGATGAAACGTCTCAAAAACATCAAATGATATATTCATTATTTAGGAGATATTTAATTAATTACAGTGGCAATATAGTACTACTATTTCTACTGCTGCTACTAGTACAACTACTTCTAATTTTACCACTACTACTGCTACTTCTACTTCTACTACTACTTTTTTTCTACTACTATTATTTTTGAATACGACCTCCATCCTCGTGGAACTGTGTGGTGGAAGCAGCAGGGTCTGTCTCCCACAGACATAGTTTATTGGCCAATTGGACGCCCCAACTTCCTGCGCCATTGTTATCTTTCTTTTTATATAACTCGATAGCCGAGCTAGAAGTGCTTGAAGTTCATCCTTCTGCCTCTCCTCCCTTGTCTATGAAATGTTTCTTTTAATTTCTCTAATTTCCTACGATGATCTTGTGACACGATGTAGTTTGTCAATGAAGACGTGAGTTTCATGGAGTTTTGGTGTTCTGTGTCGGCAAGGGTTGGAGATGCCTAGCCCTCCCATTTTAGGTGGAAGTTCCATAAGTTTTCTTTCCTCTTCGTCTATTGTCCGTCCGTTGGTGATGGCCGGTATTAGCTCATTTCTGATGGTTTCTTCAAGGGGTCTTAGTAGGTCGGTGATGTTCGGTACCATCCTTAATATGTAGTTCCACTTATGTTTCACACCATATATGAATGCGGCATATGCCGCCTGCGGCTCGGTTTTTGCAAAGTTGGCTAGAAGCCTAACTTCCGCAAACCCATTCGTTAACTTTCTTTTCAACATATTGCTTTTTAAAGGATTCTGAGCCGATCACTGCACCGAGATGTCTTTCCCCTCTTTTGTTACCTTCACTTCACTGTTCTCAAAGAGGATTTTGGCATTGTTAAAGTACTCTGGCTTCACTATGAGGACAAATTTCTTTGCATTCGGAATGTAACCTAAGCCCGGGCCGTGTGCCAACACCAGATCCCACAACTTTTTTATGTCAGCTACTTTTCCTGCCCCCGTGAGTTTATCTGCATATGCTACCTGTTTGACCCTGGTGTCCTCATATTGTATCCTCTGCTGCAGGTGAATAAGACCGAGCTCGTACATTGGCATGGCCACCGGGTCTCCTTGAGTGGTGCCTCCCGCGGATTTGATGATCTCCACTTTCGTTTCTTTCTTCTCAGCCCTGTTGGTGACAAATAGCTTTGCAGGTTCTCTGTATGTGTTCTCCACATACCTGCCCAATACTGGACATTTAATTATGATGTTGTGTATGGTAGCCTCTCTATTTAATGTGTTAAATGCGTTTGATGCATCGATTAATAAGACTGTTTCGCAGTCTGGTTCCTCGAATATCTTCCTCATGGCGTGAACTGCAGCCTCGGAACCCGCCTGTTGCCCCGCGCACACCTGCAGGTTGCCAGCCGCTTCTCGCACCTCATTCTTTGCGACTTCCATAATGGCTTTTCCTATTATTATTCTCAGCACCTCGCCTATACCAATCGGACGACAGCCAGGTTTCGTATCTAGCGGGAAAAGTCTGCACGCTGTGCATGCCTCCAGGTGCTGATAGTCTTCAGTCGCCAGTTTATTCGCCAAACCAGCGATGGGCCTCCTGCAGTCCCACCGTTGCCGTTCCAAATAGGCTGGTGCTAAGGAGACATTTCCATCCAGACGCATCTAACCCCGATGGTCCCGCCGCTCCCTGGGTGTGTAAAGCAAGGTTCCAGATCCTTTCTCCTATGGTGCTGTCAAAAACTACCTCATCGGGTGGGAGGTAGTGACCATTGAATTTAGAGTCCAGGTTCGCTGGTCTTGCTTTTGGATGTTTTTCTTTCAGGATCTTTAACGTTTCCTCGTTTAGGGGTAGAACTCCAGGGTTTTCATTCTCCCCTGCGAGCGTTCTCATGGCAGCTGCAACCTTTCCCTGCCTCATCTTGTCAGCAAAATTCCTGGCTTTGCCTTCTGGAATTTTCTTTCTGTTGATGCCCTTGTTGAGTCTATCTTAGATAGCCTCCACTTCCATCAACAGTTGCTCTACTTCTACCTTTTCCCACTGTTCCATCCTCCGTTGCAATACTTGGACATTCTCTGAGTGCTTAGATTTTCTGTGGGTCCTCTGGCATGTAAGTTGTGGAGGATAGCTAGCGTTTTGAATACCATTGGGGCGTAGGGAGATGAATTTATATATGCTCTTAATATATCGGTCATCTCCTCTATTAGGCATTTGGATGCATTGCATTTAGGTGGGGTAAAGAGGTTTCCTAGGGAGAAGGCAATTATCCTGGTGTAGGTGTCATCCAGCCACTCCTTAGCCCTGGACTGCTGCCATGTCTGCCAGAACCTGCCCTCCTCTCTAACACCCTGCCGCTCTTGATGAGATGGGCTTTCGTCCTCCGGCGTCAAGTTCGTGGGATCACTTCCCTTTTGTAATTCTCGCTCACTCACAAGATCACTATCCACGTTCATCTCCATCGCACCGCTCCCATCCTCCTCACTCTCCACATCTCCCAGTTGATCACTCACTTGATTTCTGCATTCTCCTCCTCTTCTACAGTTTGTGCATTTCCTTCTACTTTTGACGCATGTGCATTGCCTGCAATTTTGCTGTGCAGAGGCACAAACGCAGCATGTTTTGCCGACCATCTCGGGTGGGACTTCTAGTGCTTGGGTGACTTAGATGGACAGTGCTAGACTCCCCAGTCCTCACCTGTGCCTGCCCTAGCACGGCCTCTGTGGTAATTTAATTAATCTAAATTAACATTCTCTGCTCGTCCACTGGTTTGCCAGTGTCCAGCTCCCACATGATAGATCGCAGTTTTCCCTCGTGTTTGTCTGAGGGAACTCATGCAGGTCTGGGAGAGTGTGGGATACATACATCTATATGTATGAATATACATACATACACACATACATACATATACATATACATGTATATATATATATACATACACAAACTCACACATACACACACACACACACATGCACACACACACACACACACATACACATACACACACGCACACACACACACACACACACACACACACACACACACACACACACACACACACACACACACACACACACACACACACACACACACACACACACACACACACACACACATATATATATATATATATATATATATATATATATATATATATACATACATATATATATATATATATACATATATATAAGTATGTATATATATATATATATATATAAATCACTTGGAAAGGAGGGATGAGAGAGGTAGGGGTGCCCGCGACTGCAATTGCGCATATATAATGTGAGGGGGCAGACTATGGAAAGGAAACCAGGACGTGAGATTCGATGGTAGTTACCTATGATGGATATAAATTCAAGAGGAGCAGGAGGAAAGAAACGCTAAGGGAAGTAAAGCGACATGAAGGAAGGGGAGGATGGGGAAGACAGAAGAGTAACGATGTAGGTAGGGTGAGATCAGAGGAGCTTGTTCGGAATTACAAGGTTCTCCTTCAGGAGATGAAGGAACGTGGTAGCCGTCACGTAGTCTGTGGGATCCTCCCGAGGATCTACGCAGGCTCGTGTTGGAACAGTAGAGCCATAGGGATCAATGATAGGATATCGCAGTTGTGCACACAATTGGGATACCGCTTTCTTGATCCTTGGTATCTCTTTTCTAGGCGCCATGACCTTTACGCTTCTGATGGGATCCACCTTACCCGAAGAGGCAAAGATGTTCTTACAAACCTCATTGTGGGAGTTTGTAATGAATTAGCTCCTTTTTTAGGGTAGAAGCCCAAAGGGAAGGGGAAATAGAATTTATTTGGGAAAACAGTGTAGAGTATAGCATTAATGCAGAACAATGTGCAAGTATAGGACAAAATATAATTTTAGGATATAATGTCGCTAGAGGACGAAATGTCACATCAGGGTGTAATGTCTTAGGACAAAATGTCGCAATGGGATGTAATGACAGTGGAGGACAAAAGATCACGATGGGAAGTAATGATAGTGGAGAACAAAATATCACGATAGGATGTAATGATAATGGAGGAGAAAATATCACGGTAGGATATACTCGTAATGTCAGTGAAGGACAAAATATAATTTTAGGAATGGACACCGGACAGAATATCAATGAAGGCCAAAATATCATGATAGGATGTAATGACAGTAGATATAATGTCGCTAGAGGACGAAATGTCACATTAGGATGTAATGTCTTAGGACAAAATGTCGCAATGGGATGTAATGACAATGGAGGACAAAAGATCACAATGGGAAGTAATGATAGTGGAGAACAAAATATCACGATAGAATGTAATGATAATAGAGGAGAAAATATCACGGTAGGATATAATATCAGCGAAGGACAAAATATATTTTTAGGAAGGACCGGACAGAATGTCAATGAAGGCCAAAATATCATGATAGGATGTAATGACAGTGGAAGACAAAAGATCACGATGGAATGTAATTATAGTAGAGGAAAAAATATCACGGTATGATATAATGTCATTGGAGGACAAAATATAATTTTAGAAAGGGATACCGGACATAATGTCACTGAACGACGGGAGGCCGGTGTGAATCACGGTGACGTAGGGGGACAAAATGTACAAAAGAGATCGGATGACCGTGGTCGACCAGATGTCCGTGATGGGGGAAATGTTAATTTTGATGGGAGAAATGTTAATGAGGCATTGGATGTCAATGAAGGACCAAATAATAATATAGAGCAAGATATAAATAAAAAACTAAATGATAATGTAAGACATGATATTGAAACTCAAAATGTGTCAAAAAGAAATAATCACGAGTTTCTTAAAACCATGTACTTTAATGCTCGTAGTATTAGGAACAAATTTCAAGAAATACAGGCGTATGTCAAAAGCGAAAATCTCGATATGATAGGAATAACTGAGACATGGTTAAATGGTACAGAGTTCGAAGCTGAATTTAATATTGCGGGATTTAAACACTTTGATCAGGATAGAAATCACAAGAAAGGTGGGGGTGTTCTATTGTACGTTAAAAACAATGTTCATGCTCTTGTTTTAGAGAAAGTGAAAAAGAATGCATATGATAGTTTATGGGTTGAGTTAACCCAAACAAATGGACAAAAAATGAATATAGGTGTAATATATAGGCCAAAGACATTATCATTAGCAGACGACAAACTGTTATTTCAAGAACTGTCTCGTTTCTGCAACCGGGATTTATTGATAATGGGTGATTTCAATTTTTTCTGACATTGATTGGATGATCCTTGAACATGGCCATATAGGTTGTCGCTTGCTTGATTTTCTTGGTGACAATTACTTAATTCAGCATGTAAAAGAGCCCACAAGATATGGAAACTTACTCGATCTTTTGATCACTAGCCGCGAAAGCATGGTAACTGATGTAGAAGTCGGTGAATCTGTTGCAAATAGCGATCAAAATTTAGTTAGATTCAAACTCCTAAACAATTTTAGAATAGATACTTGTGTTTCTAAGATACCCGATTTCAGTAAAACTCAGTTCATAGGACTACGTCAGGAGCTTCAGCTTACAGATTGGGAGGCAAAATTAAACGAAAGACCTGTAGATCAGATGTGGGAAATATTTCAAAATACGGTCACTAAGATGATTCAAACTTACATTCCTTTTAAGGACAGACGTCCCCCAAATCAGGCTCGCCCAAAGTGGCTCGACAAAGAAACTGAAAAAAAGCATTGCTAAAAAGAGACAGGCTTATAAGAAATATAAGCGCTCGGGTGCATCTAATGACTATGAAAGTTATGTATCAATACAGAGAGATTTAAAAAAGACAATAAGAAAAAGAAAACGACAATGCGAAATGAAAATCGCTGATAAATCCAAAGAGAATCCCAAAGAATTCTATAGTTACATTAGAGATAAAAAGGTTGTTAGGAATCACATTGGTCCACTATTATCTGCTGACGGTCAACTTGAATATTCAAATGAAGGAATGTGTAATATCTTAAACAATTATCTTAGCTCGGTATTCGTAAACGAAACACCTCAAAGTGAATTCCAAACTGAAACCTGTGAAAAGTCTAGGGTAAGCTTACTCACTACGGTAAATATAACAAAAGAAAAAATTAAAAGGTGTATAGACAAACTCAAAGTTAATAAAACACTAGGGCCTGACTGTTGGCATCCAAGAATTTTAAAGGAAATGAAAAATGAGATTGTTGTTCCATTAGAAATTATTTTCAAGAAATCCATCATATCCGGAGATGTCCCAAGAGAATGGAAGCTAGCTAACGTTACTCCCATATTCAAAAAAGGTGCCAAAAAGAAACCAAATAACTATAGGTCTATAAGTTTGACTTCAATCGTAGGAAAAATAATGGAAACTATCATCAGAGATGCTATCGAACATCATTTAGAAAGTAACCGTTTGATAAATGATAGCCAGCATGGTTTCAGACGGAAACGTTCTTGCGTGACTAACTTACTCGAATTCTACAACACAGTTATCTCGAATTATGACAAAAGAAACAATATAGATTTAATATATCTAGACTTTGCAAAAGCTTTTGATACCGTCCCACACGAAAGACTAATTACTAAATTAGCTTTACACGGAATAAGTGGTAGCCTATTAAGTTGGACTAGTAATTGGTTGAATGGTCGAAAACAGAGAGTTGTTTTAAATGGAAAAACTTCTAGATGGAAAAGTGTTGCAAGTGGAGTTCCTCAGGGTTCCGTTCTTGGGCCACTTCTATTCATAGTATACATAAATGATATAGACCATGGACTAAAATCTACTGTTTCCAAATTTGCTGATGATACAAAACTGTGCGGAGTGGCAAATGATCACTCAAACCAATTAGATATTCAAGAAGATTTAGATCAATTACAGCAATGGTCTGAAAAGTGGCTAATGAAATTTAACACAAGTAAATGCAAGGTAATGCACATAGGTAAAAATAACAGTAAGTACGATTACAAGTTATTTGGAAATTCGTTAACAAAAGTGAATAGTGAAAAAGATCTCGGCGTAATTATCAGTAACGACCTCAAATCATTCAAGCAGTGTATTTCAGCCTCTGAGAAAGCAAATAAGATTCTGGGACTGATTGCGCGATCTTTTGATTTCAAAAGTTCATCACTCATTAACAAGCTATATAAATAGTTAGTTCGTCCACATTTGGAATATGCTGTTTCCGTATGGTCACCGAATCTCATTAAAGACATTGACAGACTGGAAAAAGTACAACGGCGAGCCACAAAACTGATTCCAAATATCAAAAATAAATCATACGAAAATCGACTAAAACACATGAATCTGTTTTCCCTAAAAAAGCGTAGACTCAGAGGTGACTTGATACAGGTCTTTAAAATTCTAAAGGGAATTAACAGCATCAAAAGTGACAAAATTTTCACATTGAATGAGAATCAGACAAGAAACAATGGTTTCAAACAGTCCGGAAATAGATTAAATTTGGAAGTGGGTAGAAACAACTTTGCCAACCGTGTAGTTAATGAATGGAATAAACTTCCTGCACAGGTAGTGCAATGTAGTTCAGTTCGAAGCTTTAAGAATTATTTAGATAAATACCTAAGTAAGATGCTGTAATGATTATAATTTATCTTATATTATTTGTTTTTGTTTTGTTATCTTTTGTCTGTCTGATTTTCATTTATTATTAGTTATATGTCAATTTATTATTATTTACTATTTACCTGTTTGTTTATTATTTAACTATACCTATGCATTTATTTATGTATTTTATTTGTTATTTACATGATTATAGTTTTTATTTATTATTTTATTATTAATATGATTTTTTTCGCATCCGACCTAGATATAGATCAAAAGGTCTCCTCTCGGTATACTCCGCTTCTGTAATCCTTTGTAAAGAGGGAGATGGCGGAGGGGTCAGGAGGGGAGTAGAAGGAGGTGGGTAATAGGAGGGGATGAGAGATTAAGGGGAGTAGGAGGAGGTGGGTAATAGGAGGGGATGAGAGATTAAGGGGATTAGGAGGAGGTGGGTAATAGGAGGGGATGAGAGATTAAGGGGATTAGGAGGAGGTGGGTAATAAGAGGGGATGAGAAAGTAAGAGACAGCGTGAGAGAGAGAGAGGCAGATATATATAAATATATATATATATATGTATATATATATATATATATATATATATATATATATAGATAGATAGATAGATAGATAGATAGATAGATAGATAGATAGATAGATAGATAGATAGATAGATAGATAGATAGATAGATAGATAGATAGATAGATAGATAGATAGATAGGTGTATATATATATATATATATATATATATATATATATATATATATAGAGAGAGAGAGAGAGAGAGAGAGAGAGAGAGAGAGAGAGTCAGAGACAGAGAGATAGAGGGGGAGGATTTTGAGGGAGAAATAGTAAGGATGAGAGGAGTAAATGAAGAGAAAGAGGAGGCGAGAGAAGGAGGAACAGAGTGTGAGAGGTAGACATATGGATGAAGAAGGAGAGAGAGAGAAAGAGAGAGAGAGAGAGAGAGAGAGAGAGAGAGAGAGAGAGAGAGAGAGAGAGAGAGAGAGAGAGAGAGAGAGAGAGAGAGAGAGAGAGAGAGAGAGAGAGAGAGAGAGAGAGAGAGAAAATAGGGGGATAGAGGGCGAGTGAGGGGAAAGGCAAATAGATGGAAGGGGAGAGGATACGAAAGGAGAGAGAGATAGGGATAAAGGAGAGATGGAGACGAGAAGGTGCATAGGGATAAGGATTGTATATTAAGGGAGGGGTCAGCGGGCGGTTTGCGGTTAGCGTTGGCTCTCTCGTTGAATTGACCTATGGCCCCAACTTTTAGCGACTTCTAGCTCATGACCCACCGAGCTTATCTGAAAGGTTTCGCTTGTTCGATCTTAGCTGAGAGGCTTCGTTATGGCTGAAAGGCCTCGTTGTCTCTTCATGGTGGAAAGATGGTGGAGGGAAAGAAATCGTCCGACGGCGAAATAAATCATCTGCCACCTCACACACTGCTCACTAATAATACGCATACAGACGAATGAGTAAATACACCTATTTTATCAACAGCTGCCTATCCCTCGTTCACTGGCAAATCTTATCATATACATATTTGAACTTACATCTATCTCTACAATCATCTACTAAGTATACCTTAACATCAGGCTTGTGTAAATGCCCTGGGTGTGAACTTTAAATAGTCTAGTCTCCTATTTCATATTTATCTCCACCCCACCATGCTCTGGAGCTGCCCTCACATACCGGCTCTAACTTGTGGCTCTTGAATATCTTTTATAAGTAGAGGGATAGAGGAGGGGAGACATGAGGAGAGAGTGGAGAAAAGAGAGAGAGAGAGAGAGATGAGGGAGTGAACCGTGAGGGAGCGAGAGATATGATAAGGGAGATCTGGGCAAAGCTAGATAGATACAAATTATAATTTATATATATATATATTTTTTTCAATCGATGCATCCAGGCTTGTGGTGGTGTGAAGAGGGTGTCGAGCATAACTGTGTGGATTCCTGCTTTATGCTTTGATACTTATAAATAAGTAAATAAATAAATAAATAAAACAGATAGGTAAGGAATAATTTAGCTGAATAGATGTATAAGCAATAACAATAGTAAATGAATAAGAAATGGCATAGAATTAAACAAATAAAAACAAAATAAAAACAAAATAAAATCAAAATAGAATCAGAATAAAGTAGTAATTAGGGAAGGCGGTAAGGTACCTTACAAGATCTTACAATATCTTAATATTTCTGTTTCAAGTGACTAACACCATACACACCGTTATGCTCACACACCCAAGTGGCTTGTATCCGTACCTCGAGGCGGTCACTCTCTTGAAATGGGGTGGGGAGGGTGATTCTTACCAATGCCCCTAGCCTTGGCACCTCTGGCCTCTTGGCTCTTGTCCGTTCACTGTATTTTCAATTTCTCACTACTTTCAGTGCACTTTCAGGGCACCCACGCACCTCACTTTCACATGAGGCCTAGATACGGCTGACCTCAACACCTCGCACCAGATTTGTCCATTTCTAACACTCCCCCCCACCATGAATATACAATTATCTCGAGAGAGAGAGAGCGTACTAGTAGTAGTAGTAGTAGTAGTAGTAGTAGTAGTAGTAGTAGTAGTAGTAGTAGTAGTAGTAGTAGTAGTAGTAGTAGTAGTAGTAGTAGTAGTAGTAGTAGTAGTAGTAGTAGTAGTAGTAGTAGTAGTAGTAGTAGTAGTAGTAGTAGTAGTAGTAGTAGTAGTAGTAGTAGTAGTAGTATTTCTAACGATCTCCAACCTCGTGGAACTGTGTGGTGAAAGCAGTCAGGATCTGTCGCCCACAGACAACAGTTCACTGGCCCCTCTCTCGCCAATGACTGTTATCGGCTACAATTTTATATATAATCTTATGATTTTATTGAAACCTATTACAGTAGTTCATTTATCCTACTATGTATTACTGTCTGCTCAAAGTCGAGGTTTCTGTACATGTACTGATTTCGGTGGTGGGGACCTGGTACCTCTTAGGCATAGGAGGACTGATCTTAGGAGTGAGAATGACAGCATAGATCTCATACACGAAACAATGCTGATTTTTGGCTGTTGTTTCTTTTCTGTCATCACCTCTGCCAAATGAGCGTAGAATGCCTTTACCTTAGGACCCACCCCACCTGAAGTCGTAAAGGTTAAAGGAGTGAATGAGCCCTGGTCTACATTTTGCACACGTTCTACGTAAATCCTGATTTTCTCATACTCGTTCTGGGAGTGGGACGCCTCAATGGTTAGGTTATTGTAACAGGGGCCATTGGATCAAATATTTGCATGTCAAAGAAAGCCAATTGTCCTAGTGTCCAGAAATCTCTTGCACTGACATTAACTCGTGCCTCATCTGAGGTGTTGAACGTGCGGCGCCTGAAGTTCTCCCCTCCTTGTGGGAGTAATGTTGGTTCGATGGTAACATCCTTGCATACCTACCAAAGCATATGGGCAGTGAGATCCCTTACCACGTCATGGCTCATACAGATAAATCCACCCTGCTTGCATATCATCGCATGGTTTGGACTAAACTGTGTACCACAGGAACATCCGTGAATTCTCTTTTGTTTAGGTTGAATTCCTTTGCACTGGTTGGTAGTGCTGTCAGTCAATCGGACGCTCCATCTTCCTTTGCCATTGATAAATTTCTTTTCATACTACTCGATAACTGATCTGAAAGAGCCCGAAGCTCCTCCTCCTTCTGTCTCTCTTTCTTACCCTTTGATATGTTTCTTCTGATCTTGTGACACGTTGTTGTCTGTCTGGGAGCACATGAGTTTCAGGGAGTTTTGGTGTTCCATGTTGGCAAGGTTTAACAGGTTGGAGATGCCTAGCCGTCATATTCTTGGTGGAAGTTCAATAAGTTTTCTTTCCTTATCGTTTATCATCCGCTCGTTGGTGATGGCCGGAATTAGCTCGTTTCTGATAGTTTCTTCAGGTCTTAGTAGGTCGGTGATATTCGGTACTGTCCTTAATATGTAGTTCCACTTATGTGTAACACCATATATGAACGCGTCATAAGCCGCCTGCGGTTCAGTCTTTGCAATTTGGCTAGTAGCTTAACTTCCATCCACCCATTCGTTCACTTTGTTTTTGATATATTGCCTTTTAAATTATTCAGAGTTGAACACAGCAATGAGATGTGTTTCCCCCTCTTTTATTACCATCACTTTGCTGTGTTTAATGAGGTTTTTGGCATTGTCAAATACTCTGGCTTCACTGTGAGGACAGATTTCTTTGCATTCGGGATATAACCCAGGTCCTGGCCGTATGCCAGCACCAGATCCCACAACTTTTTTTAAGTCTGCTACTTTTCCTGCCCCCGTGAAATCATCCCGATGGTCCCGCCGCTCCCTGGGTGTGCGGCGGGACCATCGGGGTTAGATGCGTCTGGATGGAAATGTCTCCTTAGCATCAGCCTGTTTGGAAGAACGGGGGGAATGCAGGAGGTCATTGCTGGTTTGGCGAAGAAACAGACGACTGAGTACTGTCAGCACCTGGAGGCATACACAGCGTGCAGACTTATCCCGCTAGATAAGAAGTATGGCTGTCGTCCGATTGGTATAGGCGAGGTGTTGAGAAGAATAATAGGAAAAGCCATCATGGAAGTCGCGAAGGATGAGGTGCGAGAAGCGGCTGGCAACCTGCAGGTGTGCGCGGGGCAACAGGCGGGTTTCGAGGCAGCAATTCACGCCATGAGGAAGATATTCGAGGAACCAGACTGCGAAGCAGTCTTATTAGTTGATGTATCCAATGCATTCAACAACTTAAATAGAGAGACTACTATACACATCATCAAAACCAAGTGCCCAGTATTGGCCAAGTACGTGGAGAACACATACAGAGAACCTGCAAATCTATTTGTCACCAACTGGTTTGAGAAAAAAGAGACGAAAGTGGAGATCACCAAATCCGCGGAAGGCACCACTCAAGGAGACCCGGTGTCCATGGTAATGTACGCGCTTGGTCGTCTGCACCTGCAGGAGAGGATACAATGTGAGGAAACCAGTTTCAAACAGGTAGCATATGCAGATGATCTCACGGGGGCAGGAAAAGTACCTAACTTAAAAAAAGTGGTGGGATCTGATGCTGGCACACGGCCCGCACTTCGGTTACGTCCAGAATGCAAAGAAGTCTGTCCTCATAGTGAAACCAGAGTACTTTGACAATGCCAAAATCCTCTTTGAAAACAGTGAAGTGAAGGTAACAAAAGAGGGGGAAAGACATCTTGGTGCATTGATCGGCTCAGAATCTTTTAAAAAGCAATATGCTGAAAAGAAAGTTAACGAATGGGTGTGCGGAAGTTAGGCTTCTAGCCAACTTTGCAAAAACCGAGCCACAGGCAGCATATGCCGCATTCATATATGAGGTTAAACATAACTGGAACTACAGATTAAGGACGGTACCGAGCATGACCGACCTACTAACACCCCTTGAAGAAACCATTAAAAACGAGCAAATTTCGGCCATCACCAACGGACGGACAATAGACGAAGAGGAAAGAAAACTTACGGAACTTCCACCTAGAATGGGAGGACTAGGCATCTCCAACCCGCTAAACCTTGTCGACATAGAGCACCGAATCTCCCTGAAACTCACGCCCTCCCCTGACAAACAGCATCGCGTCACAAGATCAATGGAAGGAGACTAACATGGAGGAAATCAGAGAAATTAGAAGAAGCATTTCAAAGGGAAGGGAAGAGAAGCAGAAGGAGGAACTTCGAGTACTTTTAGCTCGGCTACCGTATTGTATAAAAAGAAAGATAACAATGGCAAAGGAAGTTGGGGGGATCCAATTGGCTGACAGCACTACCAATCAGGGCAAAGGGATTCACCCTAAACAAAAGAGAATTCACGGATGCCATTGCCCTGAGGTATGGATGGCCATTGAAAGGGCTACCTAACAGGTGTTCCTGTGGTGTACAGTTTACTGCAGACCATGCGATGATATGCAAGCACAGTGGGTTCATTTGTATGCGGCATGATGAGGTAATGGATCTCACTGCCCAAATACTTCGGTAGGTATGCAAGGATGTGACTATCGAACCAACATTACTCCCACTAGGAGGGGAAAACTTCAGGTACCGCACGTCCAACACATCAGATGAAGAAAGATTGGATGTCAGCGCAAGAGGTTCCTGGACACCGGGACAATTGGCTTTCTTTGACATGCGAATATTTGATCCAATGCCCCCCTGTTACAACAACCTAACCATTGAGGCATCCCACTCCCGAAACGAGTATGAGAAAATCAGGATGTAGGAAGAGTATATACAAAATGTGGACCAGGGCTTATTCACGCCTATAACCTTTACGACTTCAGGTCGGATAGGCCCAAGATCAAAGACATTCTACCCTCGGCTGGCAGACGTGATGACAGAAAAGAAACAACAACCAAAAATCAGCATTGTTTCATGGATGAGATGTAGACTGTCATTTTCATTCCTAATATCAGCCCTTCTGTGTCTAAGAAGTACCAGGTCCCCATCGCCCAACTCAGTACATGTACAAAACCTAGATTTTGAGCAGGCGGTGGTTGATAGTAGGACAAATTAACTCCTGTATTAGGAATTATTAAAGTTATAAGTAAAAAGGTCATCGACCACAGTCATTGGCATGAGAGGGGCCAATGAACTGTGTTTGTGAGAAAACGATCCTGATTGCTTCCACCACACAGTGCCACGAGGATGGATGTCGTATTAAAAAAATGTAATAGTAGTAGTCGCGAAGAATGCAGTGTGAGAAGCCGATGGTAACCTGCTTGTGTTCGCGGGGCAACAGGCAGGTTGCGAGGCGGGAATTCACGCTATGAGGAATATATTTGAGGAACCAGACTGCAAAGCAGTCATATTAGTCGATGTATCCAAAGCCTTCATCAACATAAATAGGGAGGGTACTATACACAATATCAAAATCAAGTCCCCAGTTTTGGCCATGTACGTGGAGAGCACATACAGAGAAGCAACAAAGCTATTTGTCACCAACAGAGTTGAGAAAAAAGAGACGAAAGTGGAGGTCATCAAATCTTCGAAGGGCCCCACTCAGGGAGACCCGGTGGCCATGGCAGGGTATGCGCTTGGTCTTCTGCACCCGCAGCAGATGATACAACATGAGAACACCAGGGTTAAACAGGTAGCATATGCAGATGATTTCACGGGGGCAGGAAAAGTAGCAGACTTAAAAAAAGTTGTGGGATCTGGTGCTGGCATACGGCCAGGACCTGGGTTATATCCCGAATGCAAAGAAATCTGTCCTCACAGTGAAGCCAGAGTATTTGACAATGCCAAAAACCTCATTAAACACAGCAAAGTGATGGTAATAAAAGAGGGGGAAACACATCTCATTGCTGTGTTCAACTCTGAATCATTTAAAAGGCAATATATAAAAAACAAAGTGAACGAATGGGTGGATGGAAGTTAAGCTACTAGCCAAATTGCAAAGACTGAACCGCAGGCGGCTCATGACGCGTTCATATATGGTGTTACACATAAGTGGAACTACATATTAAGGACAGTACCGAATATCACCGACCTACTAAGACCTGAAGAAACTATCAGAAACGAGCTAATTCCGGCCATCACCAACGGGCGGATGATAAACGATAAGGAAAGAAAACTTATTGAACTTCCACCAAGAATATGACGGCTAGGCATCTCTAACCTGTTAAACCTTGCCAACATGGAACACCAAAACTCCCTGAAACTCACGTGCTCCCAGACAGACAACAACGTGTCACAAGATCAGAAGAAACATATCAAAGGGTAAGAAAGAGAGACAGAAGGAGGAGGAGCTTCGGGCTCTTTCACAGAAGATATAGAAATGGCTGAAGTCATGAACAAACATTTCAATTCTGTGTGTAACCTCCGTCATCTCCGTTACCACTGTGGTAGCTACGTCTTATTTCCTTATTACTGTTCCTTTCTATGGTTTTGTATTTCTTTTTTTCACTTTCAACTCTCTTTTCATCACTGTCTTACGTAAGAATACCATTCACCATATATTTCTGTAGGAAGTAGGTAATGTCTCTTTAGAGGGTGAATTAAACGGAGGTAAAAGTTTCCTTCTTTTCTTTCCGAATAATATTACACTTGGGTTTTCAATTTACACCAAGGGACTCCCAACTGGAATCCTCAACTTATTCACTAAGCTACCTCGCACCGACATCACGACTTCCCCAGCCCAATGATCTTTACTCTTACATCTAAGTGCCTCCCCTAAGGGTGTGACTTTACTCCCATGAACCAATAATATTTTCTCCTCCTCCATTCTTTCACCAATCAGAAAAACTGTTACAAACGTCCTAAGAAATACTGCTTACTCAAGGAATCACGATATCGATGCACGACTGGGTTAGTTTACATATTGTTATATAAGCATTATACAAAATTTAAATTAAGTCCATAGCGGTTGTTTAGACGAGTAGTGAGATTATGCAACTCCTTCGCGACTATTATTTACCAAACATCCAACTCATAAGAATTAAATTCTCGCCACCTACCCCTCTATTTACCTTATTTGCCTACCTTTATCTACCAGCCTCTTACACTGTGTTCACTAATGAAAATATACAGTATGGGGATGAAAGAAGTGAAGTGAGATCGCCGCCCACGATTGAAATAATTGTAACAAGAAAAGAAATAATGGACCAAATAATAAAATTTGATGTCAGGAAGGCGCACGGCCCGGATGGAAATGCAAACTGGATAATAAAAGAATGTATAAATGAACTAATAGACAAAATATATATGGTAATAAGCTGCTCATATAAAGAAGGAAAAATGCCGGAAGACTGGAAAAATGCAAATATCGTAGCAATATATAAAGGGGTGGAACAAGGAAGGCCCAACCAATTACAGACCAGCCTCCTTTACATGTACAGTAGCCAAAATCTGTGAAAAAGTTATTAAAACTAGATGGACAAAACATTTCGAGGGAAACAATATACTAAATCCGAGACAATTCGGATTTAGACAGGGAGTGTCATGTGCCGCAAGTTTGATATGTTTCTATTTAAGACTAATAGATATAGAACAAGAAAGGAATGGATGGGCTGATTGTGCTTTCGTAGATTTAAAAAGCTTTATAAAGTTCCACATAAAAATTGTTAAGAAATCTGGAAAACATAGGAGGGATACAAGGAAAACTATTAAAAGGGATGGAGGATTTCTTGCATGAAAGAAAAATGAGAGTGATACTCAGAGATAAGAGTTCTAATATGGAAAAAGTGATTATTAGTGTCCCACAAGAATCAGTATTGGCTCCGATGATGTTTGCTATTATATAAATGACATGGATGAGAGTGTGGAATGTTACATGAACTTCTTTGCGGACGACGCTAAACTGATGAAGAAAGTAAGTACAGAAAAGGACTTTGAATCGCAACAGAGCGACTTAAACAGGATTTGGGAATGGAACTAGAAGTGGGAACTAGATTTTAACATAAAGAAATGTAGCATAGTGAAATTAGGAAAAAGTAAAAAAGAAAAAAACTCAGGACAATATAAAATCGGTACAAAGGAAGTAAAGAAAGGGACTTCTGAAAAAG
>NC_134810.1:1670305-1732805 GCF_046742065.1 Oratosquilla oratoria | reverse complement strand
AAAGGGAGGAGATAGGTAGCATGTTTGTGATAAGAAAGATGGGTGTGTTGGCTTTGAGTGAAACTAAGTTGAAAGGGAAGGGTGAGTGTAAGTTTGGGAGTGTAAGTGGGAGGTTATCAGGAGTGAAGAGAGGGCGAGGGAGGGAAGGGGTGGCTATTCTAGTAAGTGAAGAGATAGGTAAACGTGTAGTGGAGTGGAAGGAGGTTTCCTCAAGGATTATGTGGATGAAGGTGAAACTGGGAAAGGAGATGTGGGTCTTTGTAAGCGCATATGGGCCTGGCAGTGAGAAGGGTGTAGAAGAAAGGGAAGCCTTTTGGATAGATTTAAATAAGTCCATAGAGGATTTAGGGAGAAATGTCAATATAATAGTACTGGGAGACCTTTATGCTAGGGTAGGAAATGGTCCAATTGATTGGGAAATGTGGAGTTTCAGGAAAGAATCGTAGTGGAGAGTTCATGGTGGAAATGTGTCTAGAAAGAGAGTTGCTGATAGCAAATACAATGTTTCTGTTGCATATTTAACTAATTCTAATCTTAGAAAGGATGATTAGATTTAATTAGTCCATACTTATGATATAAGTGTCAGAATTTCTTGGAAGAAATCTGTAATTAAGAATGTTGTGCTTGAAGCTCTTGTGAACCAGGAGGATTTCAATAGTTACATGATCCAGAGATATCAGGTGATAGCCTGAATCTTTTGGAACTTCACTTAGAACAGGATAAGTTAAGAGACAGAAAAAGAAAGAGAACTTTATCTGAGTTTGAGAGAGAGGTTGAATTGGGTATTGGAGTGAGACCTAGTGAGTTTGATGTATCCAAGGTCAGTATGTTTATTCCTAGGTTTAATGAAGAAGACCCAGAGGGTTTTTTCTCCAATTTGAAAATGTTGCTAGTAAAATTGGATGGCCTAATGAGTAATAGCCAATTTTAGTTCAGTCTACATTAACAGGAGAGGCCTATCAGCTTACCTCTCACTCCAAAGCACCCAATAAAGCGATCCTTAAAACTTATAAAATAACTGCAGACTATTACAAGGTAAAGTTTAGAAAAGCACATAAAGAATCCAACCAGTCCTATCATGGATATGCTCATTCTTTAAGTTGAGAAATAGATGGCTTTCTGCTAGTGAAGTAACAGCATATGACCAGTTATGAGAACTCATAGTTTTGCAACAATATTCAACAGGAGTTTCCCAGGAGGTTAGGTTATATCTCAATGAAAAATAAGTAAAAAGTTTAGATACAGCTACCACTCTTGCAGAGAATTACAGTTTCATTTGTAGATCACAGAAGATTTTTTTTGAAAAACCAGTCCTTGTCAAGGTTCAGTCTCAACCATTGTATGGTAAACCTTTGGCAAATCAGACTTGTGTAACTAATCAGACTTATATGAGTGCACATCCAGCTTCAAATGCTTTACTATGACCGGTAGACCAGAAATTTTTGACAAATGTAATTACTGAAACAAATGCCACTGCATTTCTAAATGCCCATAGAGAGAAAGAATCGGAGAAAAGATTACTCCAACCCAGTTGCTAGTTGTGCATTCCAACCAACAGATTCAGGTGACATAATGTTTAACAAAGTGCTTCCAAAAGTGAAGATCTGTTCCAGCCATTCAAGTTTAACGGTTTTGTATCGGTTGACATTACCCCTCAGTGTCTTGAGGGGTATTGGTGCATTTCACAATGTGGTGATAAGGGATTCTGTTCCTTTTATTGATGACATTTACACTGGAAAAAATGTTGCGTTAACTGGAGTAGATAGCCGCTAGCTCGGCTATATCTTAAGACTGATTTGATGTTACAGCCTGTTAAAGTTGCAGTGAAGGATTCACTACCTGTGGATGAAGTCATATTTCTATTATGGAATGATGTAGCTGGTAGTCGTGTTGTACCTGATCCTATTGTCTATCCTATCTCATTAAATATAGATCTTTCTCCTGAGGAAGACAAAGTCATCCCAGGGTTGTTCCCAGCATGTGCCGTGACTAGGAGTCAGATACAGAAGATTATGGAGGGGAGCAACAATGATGGTGCAATTGAGGAAATGAGATATGATGACTTGTATTTGTTATTTTCTCATTCTGACATAGTAACGCATGATATTTCACAGATTATTCTTGATGGGTTGTCAATTTCTGAAGTAACAATTGAGAGAGTTGACGATAGTCCTGATAATTTTTCTGACCTTAAGGATTGTAGTAACCTTGTTGGGACTCGCCAAATGTTGATTAATGCCCAAAAGTAGGATGTTGTATTGTCTGCTTTGTACAATAACATAACATTAAAGTCAGAATCTGAAGTACAACCTGTGTATTATCATATTTAATCAAATATGCTTATGAAGAAATTTAGACTCCCTAATGCGCCTATTAGCAAACCGTGGCATATTTTTAACCAGATCGTGTTTTTTTCTTATCGCAAGATGGGTATTAGTTTTGCTCATGATCATATTGGAGGCAACTTAGGGGTGAAAAAGGCTCTGGACAAGGTGTTAAGATATTTCTATTGGCATGGATTAAAAACTGATGTTTAACAGTATAGTAAAACATTTCGTATAGGTCATTTTGTAGGGAAACTAAGTCAAGTGATTCCTCCAGCCCCTCTAAAACCAATACCTTCTGTAACAGAAGACTTTTCAGGAATCATAGAGGTCTGTGTATGACCCTTTCCTAAGAACAAAAATGGTAACCAATTTTTCCTTGCCATAAAATGGAATTCAACCTGTTATCCTGAAGCATATCCTCTTCGGAGAATAAATTTAAAGATTATTATTCCTGGAAAGAGAGGTAGCAAGTGGTACTTACTCTTTGTGGAGCAACGTGCACCATGACCAGTCTCGTTACCTGCATAGACCTAAGTGCCCCTCTCCCGGGGTACGCTAACTCGGAGTGCCAGCGGGCTCTCCGCTTGTGGACACTGTCCAACCACCTCCTATGGTCACAATCACATGACTTCTTCTGGGGTGGAGTCAACCCTTGAGGACGCCATGCAGCCTAAAAGTAAACTTACGAAAGGAAACCTTTGGATACGCCACGAAGGCATAAAGGAAAACCCGAGAAAAGAAGGCTCGCGAAAGCATGGTGCCCTTGACAAATGCGGGCCCGGGAATAGGCGCCAAAACTCACCACATGTATGTGTGTGTGTGTGTGTGTGTGTGTGTGTGTGTGTGTGTGTGTGTGTGTGTGTGTGTGTGTGTGTGTGTGTGTGTGTGTGTGTGTGTGTGTGTGTGTGTGTGTGTGTGTGTGTGTGTGTGTGTGTGTGTGTGTGCGTGTGATTCATCACCATGGTCTTGGATCACGTGTTGGACTCGTGATCGACAGCTATATACCTCCCGGAAGAGTGCTCGGAGTTCATATATGACCGATCTATGGGTAATGCTTTGACCTTGCACGCACACACACACCCATCTCCTCGCACACGAGAATTGGAGTAACGACTCGCAGCGCAGTGATACTGAAATTATTTAAGCCCTGGGCGGGATTCGAACCCGGACCGCCGTAGTGGCAGCCGGGAAGTCTAACCACTGCACCAGTGAATCGATCATGTATATATTTATATTGGAATTTGTAGCACAGTGAACGTAAGGTTGTTACATCATCAACTTGTTATGGAAAACAAATATGGTCTGACACGATGTGCTCGTGAGCTTTTATTCTGCAATTTTAATTATTTATTTTTCTGTTATTATTCTTTCTATCAAAGGCCAATTAAGTTAAATTGTAGCTTTTATATTTTTCTTTTAATTCACTTATTTTTCTTTAAATTGGATTCTTAATTTATACCACTCACGCAATTGTAATCTCTCTAACTTTATAATGAGAGCGCGTACAAATGATACTGTTATCCCTTAAACTGTTAGTTCTTCTTAAATATAAACGTTTTTGTTTTCTTTTGTCATATTGCCCCTAACTTGAGAATATATTTTTACGTATATGGTATGGTGGGGGCTAAAGTACAATATGTGGAGATGAGGCGACATTGAAACATTAAAGAGTAACCACTATGAAAATCAATGAGCTAATTTTACCGGAATATATTTCTTGTATTTACAAAAGACAATAATAGCTGAATAGACTACATAAAAACTGTTCGTTTTTTAATTATTGCAATTTGATATCATGTCTGGCAAAAATTCGTCTACAAAGGCCTTTTTCGCAAATCCTACTTGTGGAGTCATCTGTTTCGACGTGACACTAAAAAGTTATGTTTACGTTGCATGAATCGTGGTAGTGTTGCTGACACAGGTGGCTTGATATCAAATTTGGATTGGGTTTATTAGGAATAAGATGCACATATATAAAAACACAATGTATAAAAGTACAAAGATAACACAAAAGCATATAAAACTTATTTCCATTGCGATCCTCTTAAAAACAAAGTCGGCAATAAGTAAGATATGTATCGACATAGAAATAAAAAAAATCCAGATACATTGAAACAAATAGTAATATAACTAAGAACAGAAAATATTAGTCATGATAGTACATACACACATATACCAACGACTATTTCCCCCTTACAAGGGAGGTAGCCAAAGTCAAAAGGCATAATTCCACCCCTACCGATATCATCCTCACCCACTCCACTCCCATTCATTACCCCCTCTCTCCCTCCCTCTTTGCTTGGTTCCTCCTGGATGACGGGTCATCCCTGCATCTCGCCCATTGCCCTGGGTCTGAAGCAATGCAGTAAGACACAGCATATCCACAGCAAGACCACTTCATTTAATCGACGACCCCCTCTCCTTCCCCTCATGCATAAAAAAGAGAAGACGGGAAGAAATCCCTGCGTGCTGCGTCAAAATATCATTCACGCATAACCACTCCTTAACCCCTCCATCCCCCAACCAACTCTCTTCCATGCGTCACAGCATTATCCATATAAAGTCATTCTCCACTCACCCCTATCTTGTGTCTTCTCTTTTTCTTCAAAAGACATCCCATTCTTTCTCTGTAGTAACGGTGCCAACTGTACACCCGCACTCGCACCACATTCATACCACACACCCCTTGACCTCGAGATCAACCTATTCTTCGTCTTCTTTGTCTCCTCTACTTCTTACTTTCTACTCGGAGGATATCTATCACGCTGTGGTCGTCGAGGTGTCGCTCCCCCATCCACTACCGCGTTGTGACTCTCTTCTTCGCTTTTTCCGTCATCCACCACATGACGGAGATCCAGTATATATTGCGGCACTCCCTCGACAGCGGTGTTGTTCCGCGAATTTGCCTCCGTCACGATTCCCCTCGTCCACTGTGACGTACACTTAGTGTCCTTTAGCTTAACTCATACCTCCTCCCCCACCTGTACTGAGGCAGGGCCTTCTTCAGCATTGGTCGGTAGCACCGATGCTACCCTGGGATGCCGCCATTCATATTCAAATAAAGCTTTCTGTGACACCAAGTCTTCGTCTTGGTCTGGCCTAGGGGTCATATTATACCAGAAGACTGCCTCCATAGGCGGTATTAGTGCCCTCTCGGCGATGGATTTGATAGTGTGATGATGTCGTTCTATCATTCCGTTTCCGCTCGGCCGGTACGGAGCCCTAAAGAAACGTTTCGTGCTCTACTTGTCCAGCATTTCTTTCAGTGGTCTCTACCGAAACGTGGTGCTGTTATCCATCAGTATTTCATCCACTGGACCCCGTTCCAGAAATATCTCATTCATCACCCGTGCAATTTCCTCTCCCGTCTCCATCTTCAGCACCCGCCAGACGGCGAATCGTCCTGGGTCACAGTCAACCACCGATAAGTACATGCCCCGTCGAGAGTGGGCTACGTCGACCGCCAACTTCCTCCAGTTCTCTTCTATGTTGAGTTCTCCTATTGCATGATGTCTAGGAGCGGGATCTATTGATTGACATCGGACACATGCTCTAACCGCCCCCCCCCCCGAACTTTTTCCATAGTTATATTCGAGTCAACTTTTCTTGCTAAGAACAATGACCTATCAACACCCAGGTGATGTGTTCCATGCGACTCTTTCGTGTATAAGGACCCCGCGGCACACACTTCAACCTTCTCTTCCTCTTCCGGCACTCTCAGCCAACTTTTCTTTACTCTGGTTAACGCATTCACTTTGTTAACTCCTGACGGCACTTGTGATACGCTCACTTTCACACTGGGCTCGTCTATTAACTCCCTCAGGATTCCAAGACGCCGTTTCACAATGCCCTCTGTTGCCCCTTTTGTGCGTACTCTCTTCTCAGCCATCAGCATTGAGTTCATTCATACCGCCACTGCGGCTGAGGTTATCCTGATTTTAATCTAGTGTAGCCCCCATTTCAGTGCCATACTGACTCGTTTTACAACCGTATCCAACTCAGATACGTTCATGTGATTGCAGTCATCACTTTTTCGCTGCTATGCGCCATCTTCGACTACCACACTTCCTATCACACCATATTACACTTATGCTGGGGGGCTTACCTACAAATTCAGTGGCGAAAAAACTATGAAAATATCAAATGTCACAGCCTGTGGCCCTTGTGTCTTTTGAGGTACACGAAATTAGTGTCATGTCGACGCATGTTTCTATTGATGAACCCCTGATAAATCAATTTACCCAATTGAACAATTTACATTCTAACAATTTTGAACACATCATTTACACCATGATTCCCTACATTTACATAGCTTCACTTAGCACTGGCATAACTGAAACTTACCATGATTATTTCGCTGCCATGGCTCTTTTTATAACTCACTGCCCACTATTCTCATCCAAGCATGGTCTGAGAAATCATATAAATTATTAGTAATGTGACTTCTTCAAATCATTGATTTTCACATATCATACTATACTGATATTATATTCTCACTTAATGCTCACCAATAAGAAATGGTTCCCTTCTGCCTTGCCAACGTACGTCTTGTCCCTGTGACAGACCGCAAGCAAAAGGAACACCTTTAGGTGGTATCTAGTGAAGTAGTCATGTCACCTTTCTGTGTATTCAAAGGCTAACAATAATAATCAACAATACTTTATTGTCTCCAATATAACATAGTGTCTTTGTATAGTAACACAATTTCATAACATGCACTTTGCACTACTTACTCTCGCGGAGAAAAACGACAGGAGCGTCGTAGAATCTGTACTTTACATTCCTTAGTTACAATACTATTGTACCAGAACATAATTTCACAATCAGATTATATTATATATAATGAACCAATACAATATGACTCATATCCAGATTTGTAATACTTCCAATATCATATTTCATACATCGTGAATTACGTATTTTAAACCAATACATTAAACGCCGTGAGTTCCAGTTAGCTTGAATAATGTAATTAGCATTCACATATATAATAAACCAATACAGTAGGACTCAAATCCAGATTTGTAACACTTCCAATATCATACTTCGTACATCGTGAATTACATGCTTTAAATCAAGACATTACATGCCGTGAGTTACAATTAGCTTGAGTCATGCAATTGGCATTCACATCAACTGATAATATATAAAGGTAGAATATATTGCTTAAACAGACTAGGATTCAGGCTATGTTCAGCTCCAAGGATAATGAAGAGGATCCTGAAGACAGTACTGGAGAAGATTGAAGTGATGAAGAAAGGTACGGACTCCTACCTCGGTGAATTATACAATTGTACCGGCGCTGGATGTAGTGAAACATTTAGCTCAGTTTGGATTGGTCTCAAAGGAGCCGAAACCGATGTAAGGAGGAACGGTGTTGCGACTGCGACTAGAGAGAGACGGGAGCAGAAACCTGACGTTCAGGAGAGGCAACGAGATCCCAAATGTAACGGACGATATGAGCAGACGAGAGCTCTTCTCGCAGTTTAGCGGTCAGGGTCAACGGATTGGACAGACAAGGTTGATGAGGGCACGCTCACGATGATACGTGACGTCGTGCGACGGCGAGACGCAAGATTCCAGTGAGAGGACAGTGGAGTGCATCACAACTGAGCATAGGTGTAATATGGTGTGATAGGAAGTGTGGTAGTCGAAGATGGCGCATAGCAGCGAAAAAGTGATGACTGCAATCACATTAACGTATCTGAGTTGGATACGGTTGTAAAACGAGTCAGTATGGCACTGAAATGGGGGCTACGCTAGATTAAAATCAGGATAACCTCAGCCGCAGTGGCGGTATGAATGAACTCAATGCTGATGGCTGAGAAGAGAGTACACACAAAAGGGGCAACAGAGGGCATTGTGAAACGGCGTCTTGGAATCCTAAGGGAGTTAATAGACGAGTTCAGTGTGAAAGTGGGCGTATCACAAGTGCCGTCAGGAGTTAACAAAGTGGATGCGTTAACCAGAGTAAAGAAAAGTTGGCTGAGAGTGCCGGAAGAGGAAGAGAAGGTTGAAGTGTGTGCCGCGGGGTCCTTATACACGAAAGAGTCGCATGGAACACATCACCTGGGTGTTGATAGGTCATTGTTCTTAGCAAGAAAAGTTGACTCGAATATAACTAGGGAAAACGTTCGGGGGGGGGGCGGTTAGAACATGTGTCCGATGTCAATCAATAGATCCCGCTCCTAGACATCATGCAATAGGGGAACTCAACATAGAAGAGAACTGGAGGAGGTTGGCGGTCGACGGGGCATGTACTTATCGGTGGTTGACTGTGACCCAGGACGATTCGCCGTTTGGCGGGAGCTAAAGATGGAGACTGGATAGATAAATTGCACGGGTGAAGAATGAGATATTGCTGGAACGTGGTCCAGAGGATGAAGTACTGATGGACAACAGCACCACGTTTCGATCGAGACCACTGAAAGAAATGATGGAGAAGTAGAGCACGAAACGTTGCTTTAGGGCTGCATACCGGCCGAGCGGAAACGGAATGATAGAACGACATCATCACACTATCAAATCCATCGCCGAGAGGGCACTAATACCTCCTATGGAGGCAGTCTTCTGGTATAATATGTCCCCTAGGTCAGACCAAGACGAAGACTCGGTGTCACAAAAAGCTTTATTTAAATATGAATGGCGGCATCCCAGGGTAGCATCGGTGCTACCGACCAATGTTGAAGAAGGCTCTGCCTCAGTACAGGTGGGGGAGGAGGTATGATCTAAGCTAAAGGACACTAAGTGTACGTCACAGTGGACGAGGGGGATCGTGACGGAGGCAAATTCGCGGAACAACACCTCTGTCGAGGGAGTGCCGCAATATATACTGGATCTCCGTCATGTGGTGGATGACGGAGAAAGCGAAGAAGAGAGCTACAACGCGGTAGTGGATGGGGGAGCGACACCTCGACGACCACAGCGTGATAGACATCCTCCGAGTAGAAAGTAAGAAGTAGAGGAGACGAAGAAGACGAAGAATAGGTTGATCTCGAGGTCAAGGGGTGTGTGGTATGAATGTGGTGCGAGTGCGGGTGTACAGTTGGCACCGTTACTACAGAGAAAGAATGGGATGTCTTTTGAAGAAAAAGAGAAGACACAAGATAGGGGTGAGTGGAGAATGACTTTATATGGATAATGCTGTGACGCATGGAAGAGAGTTGGTTGGGGGATGGAGGGGTTAAGGAGTGGTTATGCGTGAATGATATTTTGACGCTGCACACAGGGATTTCTTCCCGTCTTCTCTTTTTTATGCATGAGGGGAAGGAGAGGGGGTCGTCGATTAAATGAAGTGGTCTTGCTGTGGATATGCTGTGTCTTACTGCATTGCTTCAGACCCAGGGCAATGGGCGAGATGCAGGGATGACCCGTCATCCAGGAGGAACCAAGCATAGAGGGAGGGAGAGAGGGGGTAATGAATGGGAGTGGAGTGGGTGAGGATGATATCGGTAGGGGTGGAATTATGCCTTTTGACTTTGGCTACCTCCCTTGTAAAGGGGAAAAAGTCCTTGGTATATGTGTGTATGTACTATCATGATTAATATTTTCTGTTCTTAGTTATATTACTATTTGTTTCAATGTATCTGGATTTTTATTTCTATGTCGATACATATCTTACTTATTGCCGACTTTGTTTTTAAGAGGATCGCAATGGAAATAAGTTTTATATGCTTTTGTGTTATCTTTGTAATTTTATACATTGTGTTTTTATATATGTGCATCTTATTCCTAATAAATCCAATCCAAATTTGATATCAAGTCACCTGTGTCAGCAACACTACCACGATTCATGCAACATAAACATAACTTTTTACAGAGAGAGGTAGAGGGGGAAACACACAAATAGTACAAGAGTATATTTTTTAACTAGTTTCGCAATATGGTCTTTCTGAAGAAGCACCATAGTGCGAAACTAGTTAAAGAATAAACTCTCGTTCTATATGTGTGTTTTCCCCTCTGCCTCTCTCACAACCTGTCAAGATGTCGTCACATAACTTTTGACGTCACGTCGAAATAGATGACGCCACAAATAGGATTTGCGAAAACTGCCGTAGCAGAAGATTTTTTGCGAGACATGATTTCAAATTGTAATAAATGAAAAACGAAGAGTTTTTATATAGTCTATTCAGCTATTATTGTCTTTTGTTAATAGAAGAAACATATTCCGGTAAAATTAGACACATTGATTTTCATAGTGGTTACTCTTTAATGTTTCAATGTCGCCTCATCTCCACATATTGTATTGTAGCCCCCACCCTACCATATATGTAAAAAAATATTTTCAAGTTAGGGGCAATATGACAAAAGAAAACAAAAACGTTTATATTTAAGAAGAACTAACAGTTTAAGGGATAACAATATCATTTGCCCCCGCTCTCATTATAAAGCTGGAGAGATTACAATTCCGTGAGTGGTATAAATTAAGAATCCAATTGAAAGAAAAATAAGTGAATTAAGAGAAAAATATAAAAGCTACAATTTAACTTAATTAGCCTCTGATAGAAAGAATAATAATAGAAGAATAAATAATTGAAATTGCAGAATAAAAGCTCACCAGCACATCGTGTCAGACCATATTTGTTTTCCATAACAAGTTGATGATGTAACAACCATACGTTCACTGTGCTACAAATTCACTGGTGCAGTGGTTAGACTTCCCGGCTGCCACTACGGCGGTCCGGGTTCAAATCCCGCCCAGGGCTTAAATAATTTCAGTATCACTGCGCTGCGAGTCGTTACTCCAATTCTCGTGTGTGGGTAGATGGATGTGTGTGTGTGTGCAAGGTCACAGCATTACTCATTGATCGGTCATATATAAACTCTGAGCATTCTTCCGGGAGGTATATAGCTATCGATCACGAGTCCAACACGTGATCCAAGACCATGGTGATGAATCACACGCACGCACACAAGCACACACAAGCACACACAAGCACACACAAGCACACACAAGCACACACACACACACACACACACACACACACACACACACACACACACACACACACACACACACACACACACACACACACACACACACACACACACACACACACACACACACACACACACACACACACACACACACACACACACACACACGTGGTGAGTTGGTTGCGGTGAGTTTTGGCGCCTATTCCCGGGCCCGCCACTGACCACACGGGCCCGCTTTTGTCCAGGGCACCATGCTCTCGCGAGCCTTCCTTTCTCGGGGTTTTTCTTTAAACCTTCGTTGCGTCTCCAAAGGTTTCCTTTCCTAGGTTTACTTTTAGGTCGCATGGTGTCCTTAAAGGTTGACTCCACCCCAGAAGAAGTCACGTGATTGTGACCATGGGAGGTGGTTGGACAGTGTCCACCAGCGGAGAGCCAGCTGGCACTCTGAGGTAGCGTACACCGGGAGAGGGGCACTTAGGTCGATGCTGGTTACGAGACCGGTAACTGTGCGTGTTGCTCCACAAAGAGTAAGTACCACCTGCTACCTCTCTTTCCCCCATTGCTCCGAAACATACTCACATGTTGCACAGTAAGGTAGGAGACATCCACTTTCTTATTTCAGTCGTACTCTTAATGAGCACGAGAGACGGTATAGTACAATTGAGAGAGAAGAGTCAGCGGTGGTCTCCGGTGTCACAGTAAATCGCCCTTTAATCATGGGATATCTAGTCAGACTGTTGAGCGATCACAGGCCTTTGGTCTGGCTCTTCACTGCTAAAGGCATAAACTCTCGGAACCTCCGGTGGCAAACGGCGATCGCCGACTTCGATCTTGCAGTTAATTATACCCCATGGCGATTGAACATCGTCGCTGACGCATTTTCTAGGATATGGAGAGCAGACCTCCCTACAAACGAGTTTATAGTGACAGCAAAAACCACGGGTAGCTAGGAAACCACGAAAAATGAGGAGAATCATATCATTTGGGACCAGATAACGACAAGGAAGGAATAAGATGAACACCCTAATTGGGGTGTTATTTAAGAGTACCTCAAGGGGTTCACGACAATAGAGCCAAAAATTCCACGTTTAAGAGTACCAATTAAGGAGTTTTGGCTCCTCACGGACGAACTTTTATACTACTCGCGCAGAAACGTCTACCAGAACTCCCGTCTGGTATGCCCTGAGGGAGCAAAGACAGCGACATTACGAACTTCTCATTGCCTTCCTATGGCAGGTCATATAGGAGTCCAAGTCACTCTGTACGGGCTGCAAAAGTTCGCCTTTTGACCTATGATATCGGAGTATGTAATGGCATTTGTAAAATATTGCAAAGTTTGCATTACTTGCAAGCCCTCATATGATCTCCCAGCTCCACTCAGACAGTTTTCTGACGTGAAAAGTCCGTTCGAGAGGGTGCGCATTGATCTCGTAGAACCGTTAACCACCGCATTAGACGGTGCGAAGTACATACTTACAGACAATGGCATTGGCCAACTCTTGTTTTGACAGATGTCAAAAGTTCCTTGAGGCTGCGACAGTTGAAAGACACAAAAAGACCAATGACAAGGATAAAACAGCACGCCCTCGGTGATAGAATATACGTCACCGCCAAACCGAGGCAAGGGGGTGGCAAAGAAACTCCAGCCTCTGTAGAAGGGCCCTTACATTGTGATTAAAAGGGTTAGCGACGTCGTCTACTGCATTAAGCACATCCGCTCAGCCCAAGAGTTACGTGTCCACAGAGACGGGATCAAGCAAGAGAGAACCCTCCCAGTGTGCGAAAATAAGAACATAAGGAGAGCGTCCCCCACACAAGAGAAGGAACCCTCAGACCTCATAAGTAGCAATTCTACGCGAACCAATAACATTAAGTATAAATTAAGTAACTTCTCCACGTGCGAAAACACAAATACAAGAATGGCGTTCACCACACGTGAGAAGGAACTCAAACCTACCGTCATTGGTAGAGATCTTCAAACATATCATTGCTAGCGAACAGGTAACTTTATATTTATTAATTTATTTATTTATGTATTTATTCATTTATTTGTTTATTTATTTACTTATTTATTTTATTTTATTTATTACTTTTATCTATTTACTATTTTACTTTTATTTATTTATCATTTTAATTTTATTTATTTTTGTTCATAACATTAGTCCCCTTGTGTTAGTGATTTTCATGAACATATTGTAGGAAATCATTGTGTAAATGATATGTTCAAAATTGATGACAAATATCTTTGCACACACACACACACACAAACACACTGCACCTAATTGTAGTATACATCAACAGGACCAACGCTTGCTTGATCCCGTCTCCTATTCTCTGATAATTACTTGTCTTACCTAGCCTCAAGTTCATGTATGGTTCCAACTTGATTTATATCCTTGATTTCTAACTATCATTTTTAGATTTGAACTCATGTATTGCTTGAGCTTGGTCTATATTACTTCCTAGGCTATTGCAGGTATTTATACATCTATACAGAAAACTGTATTTTCTCACATCCTTTAAACATGTGTTTTTTCTTAATTTGATCCTATGACCTCTTCGAGCCCTCCCATCTTTAATCAGATCTCTTGTGTCAATACTGTTACGGACAGGCTGGTTATGTGAAGAGACGTTACGTATAACAGATAAGTGCACATTTCTCCGCACGTAGGCAAGATTACATATAGTGGACGGGCGTTACTTACATTGTTACAATACATACATAGACAATAAATGAATTTTTTTATACATAATACAAAGAACACACAATTATATGACATAATAATTACATATATGACGTAATATCTAATATTACGTTACACCTCCACCGTTTGGGAAAGCTTTTCATTTTCTGTTGAAAAGCTATGTTCTAGAAAGTACGGAGTAGTTCTTCTGCGCAGGGGACAGCTTCTTGCTGTAGTAGGCGATAGCGTGAAGAACTTCATTATGTTCTTGCAAGAGGGCGGCACCGATACTGGAGTCGCTGGCATCGACTTGCAGATGAAAGGGTCGTTGGAAATCGGGTGCTCTTAGAACGGGTGCGTTAGTGAGAAGGGACTTCAGGTTTTTGAAGGCTTTCTCACAGGCAGGAGTCCACACGAAGTCGTGGTCTTTTCTCAACAGGTCAGTCAATGGTTCTGCTACATCTTGTTTCTCAGATAAGTGTCCTACTTTTATCTGAAGATTTTGTAGTATCTGAGAGTTTTCCAAGGGAATCTCAGGAGGATTAGGCAGGTTATCAGGAGGCTCTTCCGATTCTATTGTGGTAGAGCTGCAAGCTGGAATTGGATCTCTGGAATAATAAGGTTTTAAGGTATTTATGTGACAGAGACGGGAACTCTTTCTTCTGTCTGGAGTTTTGATTATGTAGTTGAGATCACTAGCTCTGGATAAGACTTCATAGGGTCCTTTGTATTTAGCCTGCAATGGATCTCCTGGTATAGGAAGATAAAGTAACACTTGAACTCCTGGAGAGAAAGTTCTAAGTTTACAATTTTTATCATACCGACCTTTAATTACTCGTTGAGCATTCGTTAAGTTCTCTCTTGCCAATTTCCAAGCTTCTAACAACTTCTCGGTGACCTGGGACACGTATTTCAAAGAAGGTACCGGTGGTTCTTCATTCATCCATTGTTCATGAAGTATCTTTAGGGAACCACGGACTTCATGACCGAAGACTAATTCTGACGGGCTGAATCCAAGGCTTTCTTGAATTGTTGTTCGGGTGGCGAACAGCAAAAAGGGGAGTCCGTCTTCCCAATTTCGAGTGTTCTCAGCACAGAAGATTCTCAACATTGTCTTGAGCGTTTGGTGAAAGCGCTCTAGAGCACCTTGTGATTGAGGATGATAGGCGGAGGAAGTTACATGATTTATACCTAGTGTTACAAGGGTTTCTCTAAACTTGTTGGAAAGAAAATTACTTCCTTGATCACTTTGAATGTTCTTGGGAAATCCTACCATAGTGAAATATTTCAACATTTCTCTAATTATGGTTTGAGCTTTGATATTTTTCAAAGGAATTGCTTCTGGAAAACGGGTGCTCATACACATGATGGTGAGAATGTATTGATTTCCTTTACTAGAAGGAGGTAAAGGTCCTACACAGTCAATTATAATTTTACTAAATGGCTCTTCCATTGCAGGAATAGGATGGAGTGGAGATTCTACAATTTTCTGAATGGGCTTACCTACAAGTTGACATGTATGACATGTTCTACAATATTGGGCAACATCTTTGACAACCGTGGGCCAATGGAAATGTTGGGTTATGTTGAACAAGGTCTTTCTTACCCCTACATGACCTGCTAAGGGAGTATCATGAGCCAATTTTAGAACATTATTCCTGAAAGCAAGAGGGAGGACTATTTCATTCCTTACTTGCCATGGCTGGTCAGCGGTTGCGGTGGATGCTCTCCATTTTCGCATTAGGACTCCGTTTTCTATATAGAAACCTCGTGACATATTTTCAACTTCTTCTGGAGATGAAACAAACTCGTACAAATTTTTAAGAGAAGGATCTGACTTCTGTTCTTTGATTAATTCTGCTCTAGATAGAGAAACTGGTGAAGAAGAAGAGGATGGGTCAGTTTGGGAGAATAGAGATTCTAAATTATAGGTCTCCTCTTCAGATTTCTTGTACTGAGATCTGGTTACAGCACAAGCGGGAAACAACTGTAAGTTATCTGAATGTTCTACTGAGGTCTTAGGGTTATTTGTTATTAAAGGAGAAATGACTTTGCTTCCAGCGATGTCATTGGCCAACAATAAGGATATTCCTACTATGGGAAGAGAGTCTACTACCGCTACTTTAACCATTCCGGTTGTTAAATCAGACCGCAAGAAAACATTATGTAATGGACATTTTACAATTCCTCCAACTCCTATCAATATATCATAACCTGTATATGACTCACCCAGATTCTGCAAGACAGAATTTAAAATCAGACTTTCCTTTGCTCCTGTGTCTCGGAGTATGGAAACAGGATATTGCTGTGAACTACTACTATGAGATATAGTTTCTGAAGATACAAATGGTTTGAAACAAGGATTATGATCTGATGAGGATGGTTCTACACTACTTGACAGTACTGGCTTCTTTGGTTGTTTATCCTGAATAGAGGATTTTGAATCATCTGATTTTATATTACTTACAAGAGTTGGTGTCTTATTGGAGAATGAGGGTGCCAGTCTCTTTCTGCAATTTGAAATGTGATGGCCAGCCTTTTTACAATATGAACAAGTTACAGGGGGATTAGTCTTAAACCTTTCCATTCTTTGCCAAGATTGGTTTGGAGGATATAGATTGAAATTAGACCTGTAACTGGAATGTGATGGGCTAGACTGATTCTCAAAGGGTTTCTTTGGGGAACAAGGATCAGAGCATTTTGTTGAATCTGGAATATATGACTTGGACTTTTGGGATTCCATTTGTCTTGACTTAGGCTTATGATTTAGTGTGAACTCATCAGCTAATACAGCAGCTTTAGTTAAAGTTTCGGGAACATGATCATCTATAAAAATCCTAAGATCTGTCTCTAAGGTATTCTTAAACTGCTCCAACAAAATCAACTGTTTAAGTCTATCTAAGGTGTCTGTTTTACTAGCTAAACACCACCTATTGAATAACCTGAGGTGTCTTCCTATAATTACGGAATTTCTGTCTATAGGCCTCTGGTATTAGTTCATAAGCTTTTAAAATACAATTTTTCACATTATCATGCTCGCTTTCTGCTTCTGAAAGAGAAGTATAAATTTGCTGAGCCTTACCCTTAAATTGTGTTTGAATGATTAATGGCCAGTTTTCTTTAGGGATTTGTAACTGTCGTGCCAATTTTTCCCACTGAAGAAAGAATGTTTCTGGGTCTTCTTCTGAAAACTGGGGCAAAAGTTTTAGATACTTGGAAATATCTATATGACCTTCCTGAACTACGGGTTGACTATCAACAATCCTAGCTTCTACTTCTGCCTTCTTTAATTCTAACTCTGCCAATTTGACTTTAGTTTCGTCCTCTCTTGCTATTTGTTTCACTTTAGCTTCCTCTTCTCTAGCTTTAAAATCTGCCTCAATTTGCATTTGTTTCAATTTAGATTCCTCCTCAATTTCTACTCTCCTGACTTTTAATTCTAACTCTTTAATGTTAAGTTCGACTAGTCGTGCCTCTATTTCTAACTTGTTTGAAGGAATTTGTATAGCTTTAATCTCTTTTGGAGATTAAATCTCATCTTCGATCAGACTTTCAACGAGTTCCTGAAGTAATTTTTTCTTTCGCAAGCTTGTATCAATGTCTATTCCAAAGTGCTTGCCTATTTCTATCAAGGTGTCTTTAGTTTGTTTCTTTAAGAAACTTACCTTGGGATTTTGAACGAATTCTTGAATTATATCATCCATCTCTAAAAGAATGTGTTGTTAAATACCTGATAAAATCCTTGGCAAGGGTCGCCACTTTGTTACGGACGGGCTGGTTATGTGAAGAGACGTTACGTATAACGGATAAGTGTTTAAAAACCAGCTCACTTCTAGAAGCCACGGTAGGACTGAATTATTTGGTCAGGGCATAGATAATTCGTAAGACTAGAAGTAAAGTAACAAAGAAGATTCCAGGAAAGGAATATTAAACTAGCTATAAAACTAGTAAACAAAATTATTAATGATATGGAAAATATTTACAGGCAAATAATAAACACAAAAGAGAATGGGCAGTGGGGTCAGTGGGACCATTACACGAATACAAGAATAAGGAAAGTATCGTTTAAATACGAAGTACAAGATACGTATACAATATGGTACTAAGTACAAAGAGGTCAGGAACATATATATCAAAATAAGTAGTAAATACAAATACAAGTATAAGGCAATGCAAATGTATATAATACAAGTAATGGAGGCAAAAAGGGGTGATCACTTCACACGAATCGTCTCATGAGTCCAACCTACGAGAGGTTTTATCATCAGAGCTAATTGCGAGAAATGACAAGGTGTGAGTGGTTTTTACAGCTTATATACCCACGGACCGGAAGTGGGATACTTCCGGTGAAGGGTGCGGACGAGCGCAGAGGAGGGGGAGAGAGTAATTTGTCACACGTCAACTTGGATAGTTTTAAGACTCAACTCGCTTGAACAATCTACTTATTTAGTAACTGTCAAATCTGTGCTCTCCGAACTATTCAGGATTACTTCGTTTGTCTGTTTTACAAGAGTGCGCGCATTTCTCCGCACGTAGGCAAGATTACATATAGTGGATGGGCGTTACTTACATTGTTACAATACATACATAGACAATAAATGAATTTTTTATATATAATACAAAGAACACACAATTATATGACATAATAATTACATATATGACGTAATATCTAATACTACGTTACAATACAATCTATCCCTTTTAGTCCCCTGAATACTCTAAACATATCACTTCTATATCCTTGATCTTTTAATGTTGGCAGACCCATTTCTTTTAGTCGTTCCTCATATGTTTTATCTGCCAAGCTGGGTACCATTTTAGTTGCTACCGCTTGTATTCTCTCGGTCTTGCTTATACCCTTCACTCTGTGTGGGGACCATACTACTGACGCATATTCCAGTCTCGGACGGATCAGGGCTTCGATGATTTTATTTCTATCATCTCTTCATCCATATAGTGAAAGGCCACTTTAATCTTCTTAATTAGTCCTTATGTCTCTCCCATAATCTTGCTGATATATCTGTCAGGTGACATTTTATCTTTTATCAATACTCCCAAATCCTTCTCCTCTTTTGCTTTTGTAATGGGTTTACTTCCCAAGGAGTAGTTTAAGGATGATATTTTGCCACTAGTGCCCATTTTCAGTAATTAGCATTTTTTTTATTGAACTTCATTTACCATTCTTGGCTACATGGAAAAATAGCTTTTTTATTTTTTTGCAATAGTCTACCGTTCTCCTAATTTTCCATGCTTGTCATGATTTTTGTATCATCTGCAAACATATTGCCATAACTTGTTGTTCCTTCCATCATGAATTTGACATAGACAAGTAACATTTTTGGTGCAAGCCCTGGTCTTTGTGGTACTCTCCGCGTCACTGCTCTCCATCTTGACATCTTATCCTTTACTACTATCTTCATGTATCCTTCATTCAATTTTTTTTTCATCTATTCTAGTAGTTTGCCTCTCAGTCCTCCAACATGCACCAATTTCCACATCAGTCGACTGTGAGGTACTTTGTTAAATGCCTTCTCTAGGTCGAGGTATAACCAGTCCACCCACTCCTCTCTAGCAGCACATCAATAATTCATGTGCTGATTGATTATTACTCTCGAATAAAAGCTTAAAAGGTTCGACACACTTCCCCTTCCAGATCGGAAGCCTATCTGATTCTGTCAAAATGTTCATCTTTTAAAGATATTTTTCCCGTCGATCTTTCACAATCCTTCCACATAATTTTACTATTATGCTGATCAGTGATACCAGCCTACAATCTAGTGGTGTCTCTATATTTCCACCTTTTTTGAATTGGCACCACATTTGCCCTTTTCCAATCAGGTGGAGTAATATCTTCTTTCAATGAACATATAATAAGACTGTGTATCTTGACCACTAGTTGTTCCCTACATCCTTTAAGTATCCAGTTTGAGATCCCGTCAGATCCTGAAATATTTGTTACATCCAATGATCGCAAGAGATTGGCTATTTCCCTCAGTTCCACATTTATATATATTTACTCCCCTCGCTTTACTCCAAAAAATGTGTGTGTGTGTGTGTGTGTGTGTGTGTGTGTGTGTGTGTGTGTGTGTGTGTGTGTGTGTGTGTGTGTGTGTGTGTGTGTGTGTGTGTGTGTGTGTGTGTGTGTGTGTGTGTGTGTGTGTGTGTGTGTGTGTATGTGTGCGTGTGTGTGTGTGTGTGTGTGTGTGTGTGTGTGTGTGTGTGTGTGTGTGTGTGTGTGTGTGTGTGTGTGTGTGTGTATGCATATATGTGTGTGGTCGTGTGGGCACGAGTGTAGATGAATATGTTGCTGGTTGAGTGAGTTGCACAATGTAACAATTTTATCCAAAAGTTTTGTTTATTGTACATATTTTACTGATTCCAAAAATGTAAATATTTTGTTCGGTATCATCTACCATCACAGATATACAGCGTCTTTCATTATAATTTATATTATTGTTTATATTACTATATATATATATATATATATATATTTTTTTTTCTATCTGGGGTATTGGCTGCATATTATAGTGGCAAAGTAGCATGAAGTTGATACTTAGGGCCTATATGGGGCCACACATCATTTTGTCTATGATAGAGGAAAACTCTGTTCATATAGGAATGATGACACTTCTATACTACGACTATCCCTCCGTTATGCTGTCCCCCAACCCTTGTTACTGTCCTGTACCATTTCTCTGAATATTCATTTCCTCTTTTCGCCTACCCTGTGGTAGGGGAAGAGAATGCTACCACCAAGTCTTTCCACTTGAGTCGTAAGACGCGACAAAAAACGAGACGGGGATGGGATTAGGAGTCCTACTACCTGTAGCCCCAAAAGGGGACATTCCTAAAACAAGAAGAAAAGGCATAAGAGGGTCTGTGAGTTTTCCAACCAGTACCCTAAGGTTTGGGTCTCTTAATGTGCGTGAATGTGGAACAGATGAGAGTAAAAGAGAAGAGATGGGCAGTATGTTTATGAGAAGAAAGACGGATGTGCTGGCTTTGCGTGAAACTAAAATGAAAGGAAAGGGCTACTGTGAGTAGCTGGGAGGTACTCAGGAGTAAAGAGGGGATGAGGAAGAGAAGGGGTTACTATACTAGTAAGTGAAGAGATAAGTAAGCGGGTAGTGGAGTGGAAGGAGGTTTCATCAAGGTTGATGTGGATGAAGGTGAAGCTGGGAAGGGAGATGTGGTTTTTTTGTAAGTGCGTATGGACCTGGTAGAGAGAAGAGCGTAGAGGAAAGGGAGGCTTTATGGATAGATAAAAATGAGTGCATAGAGGGATTAGGGAGAAATGTCAATGTAGTTGTATTGGGAGACCTTAATGCTAGGGTAGGAAATAAACCAATAGACGGAGTGATTGGGAAGTATGGAGTTCCAGTTAAAAATCGTAGTGGATAATTGATGATGGAGATGTGTCTTGAAAGAGAGTTGATGATAGCAAATACAGTGTTTAGGAAGAAAGTCAAGCATAAGTACACATGGGAGAGGGTGGTGGATGGAAGGGTGGCAGATAGAGCGTCAATGGACTATACAGTGGTGACCAGGAGTGTGAGGAGTGTGGTAGGAAGAGTTAAGTATGTACATGTTCTAAGGGGAGAGAGTGGGGGAATATCAGATCATTTTATGGTGGAAGGTAAATTGAGAGTAGAGAATAGGTGGAGAAAGAGGAAAAGGGTACAATGTAGGGAGGTACTTAGATGAGAGAAAAAAAAAGGAGAATGAGTATAAGAAGAAGCTGAAAGAGGAGTGGGAGGGAGTATAAGATAGAGTAGAACTAGGAGTGGAGGAGGAATGGGGATGGTTCAAGGAGGGAGTCATAAAGTGTGCAATAATAGTGTGTGGAACAAGGAGGGCGGGAGGAAATAGAAGGAAGGGTAGTGAGTGGTTGGATGAGGAAGCAAAGAAATGTGTAGAAGAGAAGAAGCAGGCATTCATAGATTGGCTACAAATTAGAACGAGGGAATCGTATAAGAGGTACAAAGTAAAGAGAAGTTAAGTTAAGCATAAGATAAAGGAAGCAAAGAGGAGAGCAGATGTGAAATAGGGTAAGAGTATGACAGAAAACTTTGAAAGAAATAAAAAGATGTTTTGGAAGGAAATTAAAAGAGAAAGAGGAGGCGAATCAAGTAGAGAAGAAAAGGTAAAAAGTGCAGATAGAGAGGAATGTCTGTGGAGGAAGGACGGGAGAGGACAGAAGATAGGGGTGAATGGAGAGGGTTTGTGTATAGATGTTGTTGTGATGCATGAGGGGGAGTGGGTGGGGGATGGGGGGTGAGGAAGTATGTATGAGAAATTTTTTTGACGCAGGCCAAGGGGATTTCTCCCCGCCTTCTCCTTTTCTGCATGATGGGACGGAGAGGGGGGGGGTCGCCGAATTTATGAAGCGGGAGGGAGGAGGGTAGAGGGGAGTGGAATATATAGGGAATGGAATGGGTGGGAGTGGTTTCTATGCCTTTTTCTTTTTTTGGCTATCCCCCGTGTAGGGTAAAAAAATCTTTGTTATATGTATGTATGTATTTATTTATCATTATTATATATTTTTTTCGCATCCGACCTAGTTATGAACAAAAAGGTCTCCTGTTGGCATGCTCCGCCTTTGTAATAATTTGTAATCATATATTCGAAATTGTTATATGTTCCTCTACTAAATGTATATCGAACTTTTTCTTTCAGGTTAATTACTAAGTTCTGTTATTTTCAGAATGGCCACTAGAGTTTGTAGAAATTCTCCTGATACAATTTTCTTTGTGTGTGGGTATTATATTGGAAAAAGTAGGTATTACATAAGACTGTGAAAGGTGCCAAATTGTGCATAGTGTACAGACTCTATTTCGGAATGCCCATGGGTGACCAGGACAAATCATTGGCCCTTCATGTTATATGTAGAAGTTATCGATCTACTCTAGAAGGATGGTTAAGAGGTACAGAAAGGGCAATACCTTTAGTCATTCACAGAGTATGGAGAGAGCCGAAGAACCATCACGATGATTGTTACTTTTATATGATTGATGTAACAAAGTAAAAAGGAAGACAATCTCTTCAGTATCCAGACATACCATCATCTAGAACACCTGTACCACATGATGACGGCTTACCAGTACCACAACCACCAGAAAATGTAAATATACTTCTCATCATACCCTCCAAAAATCTTACTTTTGATTGACTTGAACGTTAAGTATTTATTATGCATTCGTTTTTCTAAAGATGTATGTTATTCAAATCTTCAATGAAGTTGCTATATGTAGTTATTTCTTTCTTTTCAGATGAAAGATGCAAAGGATATTTCATCTGAAGACTCAGCAAGTAGGAAGCTTTCGTACCAAGAACAACTTTGGAGCCTCAATTTCCAAATACGAGTGAGCTAAATAATTTAATCAGGGATTTAGGTCTAAGTCAGGAGCTGAACTTCTGACATGAAGGCTGAACAAATGGAATCTACTAGAAGAGGACTGCAAGGCATCTGTGTGCCGGAAACATCATGAAGAATCTAACATTTACTATGACATTAGTAACAATCTATGTTATTGTAAAGATGTGATTGGCTTGTTTACTATTCTTGGACTCAAGCATGATCCTGCAGAATGGTGACTGTTCAAAGATAACTCAACACGAAGTCTCAAAGCAGTGTTGCTCCACAATGGAAGTAAATATCTACCTTTGCCTCGTTGTACACTCCGTTCAAAAGAAAGAAAACTATGATAATATCATACAACTTCTTGGCCGAATTACGCGGAATTCAAGTGGGATATTTGTCGTGATTTCACAATGTTTATTTTCTTACTTGGCTTGCAAGGGGGATACACAAATTATTCATGTTTCCTTTCCTTACGGGACAGCAGAGCCAATGATGCTCATTACAAGAAAGATCATCGGCCCTACACGAGTGGAACTGCAGCTAAGAATGTTAAATGTTCTCAGATAGTCTCTAGTAGATTCCAACAAGGTCTTCATACTATCAAGGTCATTTGTGACACTTTTTTTTTTTTTTAGATATTTGCAATGGAGTTATATATATATATATATATATATATATATATATATGTATGTATATATATGTATATATATGTATATATATATATATATTGCAGAAACCACAGGGAAATTAAAGTCGGAATACTGAACGTTTTCGTCTATTACGACATCCTCAGAGTACAAAGAAAGAAAAAATAGAACACAATATTTATACAGAAGAAAGAAAACTGGGAGAGGTCATAGCCACATAAACCTTCGGACATTATACATACAACACATTTAATTACAAATGGAAATGTTAATGTCAATAAAAATACATATACATTCATATACACATAGAAATGGTGATAGTAACAAGAAAAAATAATAATAATAAATAGAATAAATTAAAATAAAAAAGAACAAAAACCATGTGGCCGAAAGGTCCATAGGACAATTGGTACAATTAGGAAACTAGATACTGCTTTACTATCCTATGATATTGTTTTGTTAAACCAAAACACAAGTAATATTATCATCAAATTGTACAAAAAGAAAAAGAAAAACAATATTTAACAGAAATACAAAAACTGGAAAGGTTATGCCACATAAAACTTTCGGACGTTATACATACATACACACTCATATACACAGAAATATTAATGGTAACAGTAAATGAAAAAAAAAACATACACAATCATATACACATGGAAATAATAATGGTAATAGTAAAACAAACAAAAAATACAAAAGAACAAAACCTTGTGGCTGAAAGGTCCACAGGACATTTGGTACCATTAGGAAATTTGGTACTGTTTTACTATCCTATTAATTATAAAATTGTCTAGTTTA
Source organism: Oratosquilla oratoria (assembly GCF_046742065.1). NCBI lineage: Eukaryota > Metazoa > Arthropoda > Malacostraca > Stomatopoda > Squillidae > Oratosquilla > Oratosquilla oratoria. The sequence continues at coordinate 1,708,048 of NC_134810.1, read as the reverse complement.
AATAAACCTAAACTCAAGTTAATATTATTATCAAAATTGTTCTTTATGAAACAGGATTCAATGATGTTCCTATCTAAAGCTAAATTACAATCAACAATTTTCTTAACGTTGTCCCAGTCAATGTTGTGGTTTGTGTCTCTAACATGGACAAAAACCCCACTGGACATTTGGCCCGTCCTTATACTGTACTTATGTTGTTTCATCCTAATATTCAATTCTTTACCTGTTTGGCCAATATAACAGGAGCTACAGTTTTTACAGGGAATACTATAAACACATCCTACATTATTACAAGGGGAATTTTTAATAAGGAGTTCTTTGATGGTACTGTTTTTGAAAATAACATTAATATTAAACTCCTTAAGGATGCGAGGAAGTCTTACAAGATTATCATGAAATGGAATAACTAAAAGATTTTTCTTACAAAAAGTATCTTTTTGGGTTGTATTGAAATAAGACTTCCTGGCCCTATGTTGTGCTTTATCTATAACATATTTTGGATATTTCAAACCCGATGCAATGTCATATATTTTTCCTATTTCTTGGTCTAAAAATTCTGGACTACAAATTCTATAAGCTCTTAAAAACATGGATGAAAAAACAGAAACCTTAGTATTAATATGATGTGTAGAATAGAAATGAACATATGACAAAACATTGGTTGGTTTCCTAAAAATGTCAAACCTAAAACATCTATCTTTTCTAATAATAGAAACATCTAAAAATGGCAATTTGTTACCTTGTTCAACCTCAATTTTAAATTTAATAGAAGGCACTAAGTCATTTAAATTAATCAGAAAATTGTCCAAATTAATATCAGTAGGCCAAATACATAAAATGTCATCGACATATCGATACCAGATGACTTTACGGGGGAGAATACAAGGTAACAATTCCCTTTCAAAGAACTCCATATACAAATTGCTTAAAACTGGTGATAAGGGGTTTCCCATAGCCATGCCAAATTTTTGAACATAAAATTCACCATTAAAAACAAATTTAGAGTTAACCACACAAAGTTTAATCAAATCGATAATAATGTCTACAGGTAAGGGTAAGTTATGTGAATGCAGCTCTTTTCTTAGAAATTCAAGCAAATCAAAAACAGGAACACGTGTAAATAAAGAATTAACATCAAAACTAACTAACTTGAAATCATAAGTAAGGTCTAGACTATTAAGTTTGCTGATTAAATCTTCGTTGTTCTTAATGTGAGAATGAGAAATGGATCCAACAAGGGGGCTCAGAATGGACACTAGCCATTTAGATAATTTATAAGAAATGGAGCCAGTAGAGCTGATTATAGGCCTAATAGGATGACCAGGTTTATGGGTTTTAATCAACCCGTACATGTATGGTAAAGAAGGTGACAAAGTAGAAAACTGTTTAATGAGTAAGTCATTCCCTTTCAAAAACTTTTTAAGATTCTTATTAAATTCTGCATTAACTGACTCAAGTGGATCCTTTCGGAGCTTAGAATACGTGACTTCATCATTCAACAAGTCTTTCACTTTGTCAACATAATCAGCTTTGTTCAAAATAACCAAACAATTACTTTTGTCTGCTTTAGTGATATGTAAATCTTTATCATTTTTCAATTCTTTGAAAGCAAGTGAGAAACGTCTGGGACAATTTGGGATGCTAGGTGTTGTTAGTGAACTGTATACGAGTCCTTTGCAAATATTAAGATCTTGCACAGGAACATCACCATATTTTTCTAAATTACAAAAACCTTTTGCTACATCCACATAATCAATATGTTGGTTAGCAAAGCTAAGACCATAACCTAAAGCACACTGTTTTTTCATCCATGTTTTTAAGAGCTTATAGAATTTGTAGTCCAGAATTTTTAGACCAAGAAATAGGAAAAATATATGACATTGCATCGGGTTTGAAATATCCAAAATATGTTATAGATAAAGCACAACATAGGGCCAGGAAGTCTTATTTCAATACAACCCAAAAAGATACTTTTTGTAAGAAAAATCTTTTAGTTATTCCATTTCATGATAATCTTGTAAGACTTCCTCGCATCCTTAAGGAGTTTAATATTAATGTTATTTTCAAAAACAGTACCATCAAAGAACTCCTTATTAAAAATTCCCCTTGTAATAATGTAGGATGTGTTTATAGTATTCCCTGTAAAAACTGTAGCTCCTGTTATATTGGCCAAACAGGTAAAGAATTGAATATTAGGATGAAACAACATAAGTACAGTATAAGGACGGGCCAAATGTCCAGTGGGGTTTTTGTCCATGTTAGAGACACAAACCACAACATTGACTGGGACAACGTTAAGAAAATTGTTGATTGTAATTTAGCTTTAGATAGGAACATCATTGAATCCTGTTTCATAAAGAACAATTTTGATAATAATATTAACTTGAGTTTAGGTTTATTTAAACTAGACAATTTTATAATTAATAGGATAGTAAAACAGTACCAAATTTCCTAATGGTACCAAATGTCCTGTGGACCTTTCAGCCACAAGGTTTTGTTCTTTTGTATTTTTTGTTTGTTTTACTATTACCATTATTATTTCCATGTGTATATGATTGTGTATGTTTTTTTTTTTCATTTACTGTTACCATTAATATTTCTGTGTATATGAGTGTGTATGTATGTATAACGTCCGAAAGTTTTATGTGGCATAACCTTTCCAGTTTTTGTATTTCTGTTAAATATTGTTTTTCTTTTTCTTTTTGTACAATTTGATGATAATATTACTTGTGTTTTGGTTTAACAAAACAATATCATAGGATAGTAAAGCAGTATCTAGTTTCCTAATTGTACCAATTGTCCTATGGACCTTTCGGCCACATGGTTTTTGTTCTTTTTTATTTTAATTTATTCTATTTATTATTATTATTTTTTCTTGTTACTATCACCATTTCTATGTGTATATGAATGTATATGTATTTTTATTGACATTAACATTTCCATTTGTAATTAAATGTGTTGTATGTATAATGTCCGAAGGTTTATGTGGCTATGACCTCTCCCAGTTTTCTTTCTTCTGTATAAATATTGTGTTCTATTTTTTCTTTCTTTGTACTCTGAGGATGTCGTAATAGACGAAAACGTTCAGTATTCCGACTTTAATTTCCCTGTGGTTTCTGCAATATTTTTTCGTCACGCGTTATTGTGATTATTTTTGCAATATATATATATATGTATATATATGTATATATATATATATGTATATATATATATATATATATATATATATATATATATAAACCAAAGGCTTTTTCCCCCTACATGGGGGTAGCCAAAAAACATAGAAATCACTCACACCTATTCCATTTCCTATATATTCCACTCCCCTCCATCCTCCTCCCTCCCTCTCATCTTGGCACCTCCTGGATGATGGGTCATCCCTGCATCCTGTTCACTGCCCTAGGTTGGAAGCAGTATCGCAAGACACAACACATCCACAGCAAGGCCGCTTCATAAATTTGGCGACCCCCCCCTCTCCGTCCTTCCATGCAGAAAAGGAAAACACGGGAAAAATTCCTTCGGCCTGCGTCATTTTTTTTTTTTCGTACATACTTCCTCACCACCCATGCCCCACCCACTCCCCCTCATGCATCACAGCAGCATCTATACACAACCCCTCTCCATTCACCCCTATCTTCTGTCCTCTCCCGTCCTTCCTCCACAAACATTCCTCCCTTTTGTAAAGCCCCTTTCACCCCATCCATCCATCTCATACTAGGACGCCCCATCATATTCACTCCTTCCACCTCTGCCTTCCACACTTCTTTTACTAATCTTTCTTCACTCATTCTTTCCATGTGTCCAAACCATCCTAATACTCTTTCATCAACCCTATCTTCCAGTTCCCTTTCCACCCCTGTTCACCTCCTCACCTCCTCATTTCTCACTCTATCCAGACTAGTAACCCCTATCATACTTCTCAGACATTTAATTTCAAACACATTCAAACTCCTTTTCTCTTCCTCTCCCATGTTCCATGTTTCTGTCCCGTACAATGCTGTTGGCACAATCACTCCTTACCTGCTCCCATCATTTTAACAGCTGCTTTCACTTCATCCTTCCCTATTTCTCCTCCATATTCCTCACTCATCACTCTCATTTTCTTAGCGCTTCCCACTGCAACTACCTTTCTTTTCCTATCCTCCTTCACATTTAGCAACCCCCTAAGATACTCTGCCCACCTTCCTCTTACATAAGAAAATAACATATGAATAAAGGAGACTGCAAAAGACCATAAGGCCTACACTAGGCAGCTCCGTATCCATCACCACCTGTCATCCCCATCCATAAAGTTGTCTAATCGTTTTTTAAAACAACTGATAGTTTCAGCGCTTACTACATGGTTACTAAGTTTATTCCATTCATCGACCACCCTATTAGTAAACCAATTCTTGCCTATTTCCTTCTTAAATCTAAATTTGTCCAGTTTATACCCATTACTGCGAGTCCTGCCCTGTTGTTTTATTATGATGACCTTGTTTGCATCACCCTTGTGATGCGGGGTGAACACTTCTATTAGATCACCCCGCACTCTGCGTCTTTCCAGAGAGTGTAAGTTTAGGTGCCTAAGCCTCTCTTCGTAAGGCAAATTTCCGAGTCCTTGTATCACTTTGGTCATTCTTGTCTGTACTGATTCTAGTGAATTTATGTCCATTCTATAGGACGGAGACCAAAACTGTACCGCATAGTCAAGGATGGGTCTAACTATCGCTAGATAGAGTTTAATAATTACCTCTGCACTTCTATTCGTTACCGCCCTAGCAATGAAGCCTAATGCCCTGTTAGCTTTATTTCTGGCGCTAATGCACTGCTTCCTGGTTTTAAGGTCTGGACTCACCAGAACTCCCAAGTCCCTCTCGCACTCAGATTTTTCTAAAAACGTGTTATCTATGTTGTATCTATTTTCGGGGTTGTGTAGCCCTACGTTTAATACGCTACACTTAGAGATATTGAAGTTCATTTGTCATTTGCCATTTCAATGTCGTCCGCAAACTTACTAACATCACTATTTAACCCATCGTCTAAGTCGTTTATATACATAATGAACAACAAGGGACCCAAAACCGAGCCCTGGGGGACCCCGCTAGTAACATTGCCCCACCTAGATTTTATTCCATTTATGGTGACCCGCTGTTTTCTGTTACTAATCCAAGCTCTAATCCATTCTAACACTTTTCTCCTATGCCATGGGCTTTGATTTTATTTAGTAGTCTCTGGTGTGGCACTTTGTCGAACGCTTTGCTAAAGTCAAGGTAAATAACATCGTAATTTTCATTGTTGTCTGACGCCTTATATACTTTAGTGTAAAAGGATAGAAGATTAGTCACACATGACTTACCCTTGGAGAAACCATGCTGTGAATCACGAATTAAATTATGCCCTTCGATGTGTTCTCTGAGTCTATTTACTATTATTGATTCAAGCATTTTTCCTATAACCGATGTCAAACTGATTGGCCTGTAGTTGCATATAGACGATCTATCTCCCTTCTTAAAAACAGGAACAACATTTGCCTGCCTCCAAGCAGTTGGAACAGAACCAGTGTCTACCGATTTATTGAATATTTCAGTTAACTGGTCGCAGATTTCAAATTTACACTCCTTAAGCATTCTTGGAAAAATTTCGTCTGGACCCGGAGATTTTGTAGCTTTAAGTCTGTCAATCTGCTTGACTACTTCTTCTTTATTAATGCTGATATTAGATAGACTACTTTCTTAATCCCCTATGAAAAACGGATCGCAGTCAGGTACTTTATCTAACCTCTCATTAGTAAACACCGATAGAAAATAATTGTTAAACTCCTCACTCATTTTTTCTTCCGATTCTATCATTACATTTTCATCGTTTTTAATTGGTCCTATTCTTTCTTTATTTTTTGTTCTATAGAGGTGAAAGAAACACCTTGGGTTGGATTTTGCTTGACTCGCAACCTTGATTTCATAATTACGTTTCGCTGAACGTGTATTCCTTTTAACCAGCTTTGCCATTTCGTTATATCTTGATCTAAGGTGTGATTCCCCGTTTTCTACTGCCTTCTCTTCCATTATTATCTCTCTATCTGCACCTTTTACCTTTTCTTCTCTACTTGATTCGCCTCCTCTTTCTCTTTTAATTTCCTTCCAAAACATCTTTTTATTTCTTTCAAAATCTTCTGTCATACTCTTACCCTATTTCACAATTGCTCTCCTCTTTGCTTCCTTTATCTTATGCTTAACTTCCTTCCTCTTTACTTTGTACCTCTTATACGATTCCCTCGTTCTAATTTGTAGCCAATCTATGAATGCCTGCTTCTTCTCTTCTACACATTTCTTTGCTTCCTCATCCAACCACTCACTACCCTTCCTTCTATTTCCTCCCGCCCTCCTTGTTCCACACACTATTATTGCACACTTTATGACTCCCTCCTTGAACCAACCCCATTCCTCCTCCACTCCTAGTTCTACTCTATCTTATACTCCCTCCCACTCCTCTTTCAGCTTCTTCTTATACTCATCCTCCTTTTTTCTTCTTCTCTCATTTAAGCAGTTCACTCTAAGTACCTCCCTACCTTCTGCCCTTTTCCTCTTTCTCCACCTATTCTCTACTCTCAATTTACCTTCCACCATAAAATGATCTGATATTCCCCCACTCTCTCCCCTTAGAACATGTACATCCTTAACTCTTCCTACCATACTCCTGGTCACCACTATATAGTCCATTAACGCTCTATCTGCCACCCTTCCATCCACCACCCTCTCCCATGTGTACTTATGCTTGACTTTCTTCCTAAACACTGTATTTGCTACCATCAACTCTCTTTCAAGACACATCTCCACCATCAATTCTCCACTACGATTTTTAACTGGAACTCCATACTTCCCAATCACTCCGTCTATTGGTTCATTTCCTACCCTAGCATTAAGGTCTCCCAATACAACTACATTGACATTTCTCCCTAATCCCTCTATGCACTCATTTATATCTACCCAAAAAGCCTCCCTTTCCTCTACGCTCTTCTCACTACCAGGTCCATACGTACTTACAAAAAACCCACATCTCCCTTCCCAGCTTCACCTTCATCCACATCAACCTTGATGAAACCTCCTTCCACTCCACTACTTCTCAGACATTTCATCTCAAACACAATCAAACTCCATCTCTCTTCCTCTCTCATGTTCCATGTTTCTGCCCCGTACATTGTTGTTGGCACAACCACTCCTTCATATAACCTCCTCTTAGCATCCATTCCCTGATGTCTATATCTCATTACACATTTGAATCCACCAAGGCATTTACTAGCTTCTCTCAATCTACATTCTACCTCCATCCCTACTCCTCCCTTTCCTGCCACATTCGCACCCAAGTATCTATAAACTATCCATTTCTTCCAGTCTTTAACCCTTACTGCTCACTTCCAGCCTGTTCTCACTCTCTCCCCCTTTACATGTCATCACCTTATATGAGTTAATGTGTTTAACTCACCACCCTTCCACTCATTTGTCTTCCATACTTCAATATATATATATATATATATATATATATATATATGTATATATATATATGCATGTATGTATGTATATGATAAATTCGCTAGAAAACAGTCCTTACCCCTCCCACGAGTGCGGTTGACCATGGGGTGAAATGGTGGTTAATGGGGTGCAGTGAGCGCCCTCCCCAATCTCGATAGTCAGATTGACTATGAGTTCTCATGGTTTTATACCGTCGATGGTCGAGCGGTGTAAGGCGGGTGTCTTGGAAGTTTGGGTCCAGATGCAGCGGGTTCGAATCCCGTGCGCCACTGTCAAGGATTGTCTGATTGATGTCGCTGTTTACTAGCGAATTTCTCATATAATTACGTTGGCGATAAGCGTGAAAGGGATTCGTTCCGGTCCTTACCCCTCCCACGAGTGCGGTTGACCATGGGGTGAAATGGTGGTTAATGGGGTGCAGTGAGCGCCCTCCCCAATCTCGATAATCAGACTGACTATGAGTTCTCATGGTTTTATACCGTCGATGGTCGAGCGGTGTAAGGCGGGTGTTTTGGAAGTTTGGGTCCAGATGAAGCGGTTTCGAATCCCGTGCGCCACTGTCAAGGATTGTCTGATATATATATATATATATATATATATATATATATATATATATATATATACATATATATACACACATATATACATATATATATATATATATATATATATATCAAATCAGCCATCCTGAGTCCACTGCTGACCAAAGGCCTCCTTCATAGCATTCCATGATTTACACGACCGCGCCATCCTCTGCCACGTCACTCCTGCAAACTTATCGATCTCATCTCTCCACCTTCTGTCTGGTCTCCCTCTTCCACGCTTCCTATCTCACGCCGTCCACTCAGTTACACACTTGCTCCATCGCTCATTAGTCGTTCGCACCAACTTACCTGCCCAATTCTACTTTTTCTCTTTTACTGCTTCCACGATATCTTTCACTCTAGTCTACTCTCTCACCCAACTTGCTCTCTTTCGGTCTCTCAGTGTTATTCCCATCATTGATCTCTCCATTCTCCTCTGTGCTGTCCTTAGTTTTGTTTCTATTGCCTTCGTTAGTTTCCAAGTCTCACACCCGTAGATCATTGCTGGTAGAATGCATTGATTGTCAAATTTGCGTTTCAAACATAAAGGTAGAGAGCCTCTCAGGATTTTATCATACTTACCAAACACTTTCCAACCAATTGTAATGCGTCTTTTTATTTCGTTATCATGATTTTTCGTCACTTTCACCATCTGGCCTAAATAATTATACTCTTCAACTTCCTCAAGACTCTCATCATCAATTACAATCACTTTACTTTGAACTTTCGTATTGAACATTACTTTGGTTTTACTTTTATTCATTTTTAAACCTACTTTGACACTTTCCTTGTTTAGATCACTCAGCATATCTTGCAAGTCTTCTGCTCTTTCTGAAATAAGAATAATGTCATCCGTAAATCTTAGGTGGTTCAAATATTCCCCATTAATCTTTAAATCTTTCTTTTCCCAACTCAATCTTCTGAAACTATCTTCTAAGCAAGCTGTAAATAATTTGGGTGAAATTGTATCTCCTTGCCGCACTCCTTTCTCGATCTTGATCTTTTCTGTATCTTTATGTAGTCGAATTATAGCGGTACCTTTCGCATAAATCTTTTCTAAAAAATTTACGATCTGTTCGTTTGTACCCTGCTTGCGTAGCGAGTTTAGTATTGCTATTTGTTCTACCGAGTCAAAGGCCTTCTCGTAATCTACAAAAGCTAAACACAGAGGTATATTGTATTCTGTCGTTTTCTCGATTAGTTGATTTATCGCCTGTAAATGGTCTAGGGTCGAATATCCGCTTCTAAAGCCTGCCTGCTCTCTCGGATGGTTTCCATCTAAAACTTGACTTAGCTAATCGGTCGATAGTTACTAGGGTCTATCTAGTCTCCTTTTTTATGAAGTAAAATCACTATAGCATTGCACCACGCATCAGAAACGCTTTCTTGACGTAAGCACTGGGTGTACAACTCAGCTAATTTAATATGAACTAATTTCCTTGCGTCTTTCAACAGATCTATCGATATACCATCTTCCCTAGGTGCTTTTCCTCGTTTCATAGTTTTTAGAGCAAATTCTACTTTTTTCTTTGTAATCTCTGGTACACTACTAACGTCTACACTTGAATTTACTGATTCAACTACGGTTTTCGACGAGTAAAGCTCTTGGTAGAATTCTTCTACTCTTTTTACCATTTTGTCTCTACATTTAATTATTTCTCTATTTCTATCTCTCAAACATATCATTTGCTGTCTTCCTAAAGGATGTTTGCGCTCGGTCACTTTAATACTTTTACCCTTTCGAATAGTTTCCTCTATTTCATCCATGTTTCTCTTTCTTTTCTCTAATTTCTGCCTTTTGTTGATAAGCTTGTTTAGTTCTACTTTTTCTATTTCGTCTCTTCTGCTTTTAATCTGCATGGTCCTTCTTTTAATTAGGTCATTTGTAGCCTGGGAGTATTTGTTTTCTCTAATGTTTTTTGTACTTCCTACTTTCTCTGCCAATTCTCTAATGATATTCACTAAATTCAAATTAATACCTTCTACAGTGTCCTCATTAGTTCTTAGAGCTTCGAATCTATCTTCAATTTCTAGCTGAAATTTATTATTATTATCCTTAACCTTTGCAAGGCTCACGACCCCCTTCGCCATCTTAAGGCGAAGGGGGTCGTGAGCTTTGTAGATTATTTTAGTGTTTTCGTTTAGTGTTTGTCTGGTCATGGTGGTTTTGTGGTCTCCAAAAGACTCACATACCACCTCCAGAATGGCGCCATCAAAACACACATGACAAAAGAACACAAAACAACCATCACCAGACAAACACTAAACGAAAACACTAAAATAATCTACAAAGCTCACGACCCCCTTCGCCTTAAGATGGCCGAAGCAGTGAACATATACATCGAGATACCTTCCATTAACATACAACTCATGCCCACAACCACACTCCCAAGCAGTAGACGCACATAACACAAACAATAACACCCCTTTCCACAATCCACAAGGAAGTTGCTACTTCCACGTACGCAGCGCTACGGATCACGGCTACATGAAATGACCTCTCCCAGTGTTCGGCCAATGTACGGCCTGTATTTAAACCCATGTAATCACCAACTATTGTTACTCCCTCCCTGAGGATGACCGAGTAAGGTCGAAATACGTATAGGAGAATTAAATAAGAGAAAACCGCACCTAATGTCTTTTCGACACCTTCTCAGCTATTTGGAACCATCACAGAAACTTGTTGCACGAGAGAAATTAAAGCTCCAATATAAACTTAACAACGCCATTGTCGCTGTAGATTTCTTGAAATCATGTATATATATATATATATATATATATATATATATATATATATATATATATATATAACGAAAAAATATTAAATTAAGAATGAATGAAAAATTACGAATGTCACGTTATAATGAATGTGATTTTTTCAATTCAGTGTCACAATATATATATATATATATATATATATATATATATATATATATATATATGTGTGTGTGTGTGTGTGTGTGTGTGTGTGTGTGTGTGTGTGTGTGTGTGTGTGTGTGTGTGTGTGTGTGTGTGTGTGTGAGTGTGTGTGTGTGTGTGTACCTAGTTTTATTTTACGGAAAGGGGAGCTATGCTCGTGGAGTTCCGTCATCATATATCATTTTATATAAAAAAAAAAATCCTGTACCATTTTTACACACACACACATTTTCACCTTACTTATTCCAAACATCTATTATCCTGTGGAGAAAGCTGTATTTTTCATATCTCTTTTATAATTCTCTTTTTCTATTTTCTTTCCGTGTCTTCTTTTATCTCTAACATTCTATTTTATTAGATCCTCTCTATCAATAATTTTTATGCCTTCCATGATTTCATAAACAGTTATCAAGTCTCCTCTCTCTCTTCTTTACTCCAATGTCTGTAGTTCAAATTTTGCTAGTCTCTCCTCATGTGATAGTTCTGAGAGCGTTGGTGCTAATTTCGTGATTGCTCTTTTTATTCTTTCAAGTTTTATTATACATTTTCTTTTTTGTACTTGGTGACCACGTCATCGCTGCATACTCCAATTTTGGTCTTATGAAAGTGACTAGTATTTTCTTCACCACTTCTTCGTCCAGGTATGTAAATGCCACTTTGATTGATCTTATCAAATTATAAGTTTCCCCCAAAATTTTGTTTATATGTTTCTCAAGGGACATATTATTCATAATAATGACTCCTAGGTCCTTCTCTTTTTCCACTTTTTTAATTTCTTCCTCTCCCAATGTATATGATCCCACTCTTCTTTTTTTGCTTCTTCCAAATTTCATTATACTACACTTTTTAATGTTGAATTCCATCTCCCACCTCCTACTCCATTCCCATACTTTATTGAGATCACTCTGCAGCGAATTATAATCTTCTTCGGTGTTCACTTTTTCCAAAAATTTTACATCGTCTGCGAAGAAGCTCCTGTAACTTTCAATCTCTTCATCCATATCATTAATATATATAGCAAACATTATTGGGGCCAGAACTGTTCCTTGTGGAACTCCACTGATCACCTCATCACAATTGGAATGTTTCTCTCTTATCACCACTCTCATTTTCCTTTCATGCAAGAAGCCTTCCCTCAACTTAAGTAGTTTCTCCTGTATTCCTCTTGGAGTTTCTATTTTCTTTAGCAATTTCTTATGTTGGACCTTATCAAAAGCTTTTTTTCAGGTCTAAACATGCACAATCATTCTTTCACAAATTTTAGCTACCGTACTTTTAAGAGAGACCGGTCTATAGTTTGTAGGATCTTCTTTGTTCACCCCCTATATATATATTGGTATTATATTTGCTTTTTTCCAACCTTCTGGAACTTTTCCTTCTTTCAATGAACTGCTTATTAGACTATGTATTTTGTATGTTAATTCATTCCTGCATTCTCTCAAAATTCAGTTTGCCATTTCATCTGGACCATGCGATTTTCTAACTTCGAGATTACCCAAGTGTTTCATTATTTCATTCTTTGTTACTTATATTTCTTTCATAAGGGGGACTTCCTCCTCCCACTCAACATCTCCAAGTTGTATATGCTCTCTCGTAAACACTGATTTAAAATGCTTTTTCATAATTTATGCCATTTCTATTTCCTCTATGTATTCAACTCCTCCTTGTCGTAGTTTAATTAATTCTTGTTTGTTTTTCAGTTTGTTGCTTACAAATCTTTAAAATAGATTTAGTTGAACTTTACATTTTTCTATAACATCTTTTTCGTATTTTCTCTTTTCTTCTCTGCGCATTTGTACATAGTCTTTCTATAACCATTATATATTTTGCATTTTTACTATCATTATTATTATTTTTAATTTATTTATTTATTTGTCTTTCCTCCATTTTATCCAAGCTTTATTCCTTTTGTATTCTAACTCGCTACATCTTTTATTGTACCAACATTCTACATATCCTATTTCTTGTTTTTGTCTTGGAACATACTTTTCCATTCCTTCCTTATAATTTTTTTTCTTCAAGATTTTCTATTTCTCATCTATTGTTGTTTTCTCTTTTTATATCCTTTCCCAGTCTGCCTTATGAAAAAATCTCATTTTATCATTTTTATACATCATTCTTCCCTTTCTATATTGTTCATTTTTCCCATATATTTCTCTTCGTTTAGTTTCAGTTCAACTAATATGTGGTCACTCTTATTTAGTGGTGTCTTATATTCAGTCTTGTCTACTATTTCAGGTTCTGATGTGATTATTAGGTCTAGTCTCGATGACTCTACCTCATTTATATACCTAATATTCTCTTGTATGCATTGTGTCATTCTATGTTTTATAATCATATCAAGTAGTACATTTCCCCATAGGTCGTCTTCACCCTTCACTGTCATCTCTTCCCAGCAGATTTCTTTACAATTAAAGTCACTCATTATAACTATTTTTTCTCCATCTTCCATTATCTTATTTAATGTTATCCTTGTTTCTTCTAACATATTTTTGTGTTCTTTCTCTTCCCACCAAGCCGTTTTAGGATACACATAATTTACCACAAACGTCCTGCTCTTCTTGTCCCTGTCCTCTATTTCCATCATAATCATCTCTACTCCATTCTTTCCATGTGTAACATTCCTCACATTTATATCTCTCTTAGTCATGAACACAGCTCCATCCCTTTGTTTTACTTCTCTGTTTCTAATCCAATAATTATATACACCATGTCCTACACTCTTGGGTGGTAATGGACCTCTCAATTTAGTCTCTATAATTTCCATTATGTCTGGTACTTTTTCCTTCAGGTAATCCTTTTAGTGCATCCAAGCCTGTTATTAGTCCATCTATATTTGTGAAAGACACTTTTAATTTTCTGTTAAATCCATCCTATTTTTTCTTTTCCTTCTGTTTTTCTCTCTTGTGCACCATTTCCTCACTTTCATATATACAACTCTCCAACATAATTTCTCTTTGTCTGACTCTGTTCTGTTCTCATTTTTCCTTAGCTTCAATTACTTTTGTTTTTTCTTCCTCTCATTCCTTATTATTCATTTCTCATTTTATCCATACATATTTGTACTGATTACTTTCTGCTAGTTTCCCTGTTTTTGATAAGACATTCTCTGCTGTCATTTGTGACCTGAATCTAACCTTAATTGGCCTGGTCCTGTCTATACTGTATTTTCCTAGTCTATATATTTCTTTAATTTCCTTCCCTATTTCCTGTTCACCTTCTTGAAATATGTTAATACCTTATTTACCCTTTATTTCTTCTGTCTTACTCTTGTAGTCCTATTTGGATTATGTTTCTTTCCCATTCCTAACATAATTGTACATTTCTTTTTATCTGCTAAGTCTCTTACTATATTCTCCTTTTCTCTCATCAGTTTAATAACTGTGTCCCTAGTGTGTCCTTCATCTGTTGTTTCACTATATCTCTAAATTCAGTTTTATTATTCTCCTGAACTTTTCTCCAACACTCTACCTCCTCTTGCTATGGACTCCTTATTCTCTTTATTACTCCTCTTTAATTCCTCATTTTCATCCTTTACTTCTTTTAACTGTCTTTTTGATTCTTTTATTTCTTTATTTAAGTTTTGGTTCTCCTTGTTTAGTTCTTCCAGTCAATCAAATCTTCCATTAAGTCCTAGTCCGGGGCCAAATGTCGGAATTATTTGATTGACATCGTCGTCATTGGAGATTCTATTCAAATATTACAACGACGAAAGTCTATCAAGGATACGTACCAGCTTCACCACTCGCTACAAGTGGCCTTGGTTTTTCCTACAATTGAGACCATGACGGCAGTTGGCAGTCGACTCAAACCCTGCGGGAGTTAGATTAACCCCGAGGTTGAAGAATTTTATAGTCTCAGCAGCGTACTCGGTAGAAGCATAGACCTGCTATCATGGAATTCCTAGGCTCAAGTCCGGGGATAACTGTCGTAATTATTTTATGTATATATATATATATATATATATATATATATATATATATATATATATATATATATATATACATATATATATCCTATCCGAGAGTTGACACCTTGACGTGGTGGATAGGCTTGAGAATTTACAAAAGCTATGTCGATAGAGAAACAATCTCTGCAGGGTCACCCATATCAAACAGGTTTTGTAAGAAAGATCAGACAAAGAGCAGCTCACACGCACAGTCGTAGAACCCACTGCAACCTGGCAAGTCTCTGATGGCGAACAGTGAAACTCCTCATAGATATATGGGGTACCGTCATAATGACGGCGTGGACAATTGGGCACCCAATGAATATAGGGCTTCACCAAATATAATGAATAAGGTGACACCAGAGAAATATCTCACCAGAAACCAGTTGGCACGGAGGTGGTATTACTGCCAAACCCCCTTCATAGCCCATAATGAACAGCAAAACCAAAATCAAATTGGATGTTCCTGTTGGATCACCGTCTCCTAAAGGTCGAACCGCATTGTCTCGTATGCTTACGGGCAGTGTGCCACCGAATGTGAGTAAGCACCGTCTAAGCAGATCCAAGTCTTGGACATTAAACAACGTGAAGAAAATGAAGATCTATACTTACATCGTAAGAAGTCTCTCAGAAGATCACAGACTGGAGAGTTTAATGGAAGAACTAGACAACATCAAATGAGACATGGTAGGACTGAGCGAAGACCGAAGAACGGAAGAAAAGCTGATACTATTACAATATGGTCACCACCTGTTCTACTATAGAGATAAGGATAAAGAAAGATCTAGTGGAGTAGGATTCTTGATCAACCGAGAGGTTTCTGGTAACGTAGTCAAATTCAATAGTTTGTCAGACAGGGTAGCTTGGATTGTGATTAGGCTGTGTAAAAGGTACACTCTAAAGATAGTTCAGGTTTATGCACCAACTTCAGAGTTCACACGAGGAAATTGAGTCGTTCTATGATGATTTAAGCCAGGTAATGGGTCAAGAAAAAAGTAAGTACACGTTAGTAATAGGCGACTTAAATCCTAAAGTGGGGAAGAAGATGAGCGATGAGACGTGCATTGGTAAGTTTGGAGTAGGTGAAAGAAGTGACAGAGGCGAGATGTTAGTAAATTTTGCAGAGAACTACAACATGAGGATAATGAACACTTTCTTTCAAAAGCGTGTAGGTCGTAAATGGACGTGGAGAAGTCCAAATGGAACAACAAAGAACGAAATAGACTTCATATAAGGAGATGAAAGCAAAAGCGTTAAAAATGTTACGGTGATGAATAAAGTCAACATAGGTAGTGACCATAGAATGGTAGGTTGCACAGCTAATTTCAATATCAGAGCCCAGAGAAATAAACTAATTTTAAGAAAGAAAATAAGCCTTGCAAAGGTTAAGGATAATAATAATAAATTTCAGCTAGAAATTGAAGATAGATTCGAAGCTCTAAGAACTAATGAGGACACTGTAGAAGGTATTAATTTGAATTTAGTGAATATCATTAGAGAATCGGCAGAGAAAGTAGGAAGTACAAAAAACATTAGAGAAAACAAATACTCCCAAGCTACAAATGACCTAATTAAAAGAAGAAGGACCATGCAGATTAAAAGCAGAAGAGACGAAATAGAAAAAGTAGAACTAAACAAGCTTATCAACAAAAGACAGAAATTAGAGAAAAGAAAGAGAAATATGGATGAAATAGAGAAAACTATTCGGAAGGGTAAAATTATCAAAGTGACCGAGCGCAAAGTTGCTTTAGGAAGACCGTAAATGATATGTTTGAAAGATAGAAATGGAGAAATAATTAAATGTAGAGACAAAATGGTAAAAAGAGTAGAAGAATTCTACCAAGAGCTTTACTCGTCGAAAACCGTAGTTGAATCAGTAAATTCAAGTGTAGACGTTAGTAGTGTACCAGAGATTACAAAGGAAGATGTAGAATTTGCTCTAAAAACTATGAAACGAGGAAAGGCACCTAAGAAAGATGCTATATCGATAGATCTGTTGAAGGACGCAGGGAAATTAGTTCATATTAAATTAGCTGAGTTCTTACGTCAAGAAACCGTTCCTGATGCGTGGTGCAATGCTATAGTGATTTTACTTCATAAAAAAGGAGACTAGATAGACCCTAGTAACTATCGACCGATTAGCTTGCTATCAAATGTATATAAAGTATTCTCCAAAATCCTTACATATAGACTAAGTCAAGTTTTAGATGGAAACCAACCGAGAGAGCAGGCAGGCTTTAGAAGCGGATATTCGACCCTAGACCATTTACAGGCGATAAATCAACTAATCGAGAAAACGACAAAATACAAATATACCTCTGTGTTTAGCTTTTGTAGATTACGAGAAGGCCTTTGACTCGGTAGAACAAATAGCAATACTAAACTCGCTACGCAATCAGGGTACAAACGAACAGATCGTAAAAATTTTTAGAAAAGATTTATGCGAAAGGTACCGCTATAATTCAACTACATAAAGATACAGAAATGATCAAGATTGAGAATGGAGTACGGCAAGGCGTTACAATTTCACCGAAACTATTTATAGATTCCTTGGAAGATATTTTCAGAAGACTGAGTTGGGAAAAGAAGGGTTTAAAGATTAATGGCGAATATTTGAACCACCTAATATTTGCAGATGAAATTATTCTTATTTCAGAAAGAGTAGAATATTGTAAGATATGCTGAGTGATCTAAACAAGGAAAGTGTCAAAGTAGGTTTAAAAATGAATAAGAATAAAACCAAAGGAAGTTGAAGAGTATAATTATTTAGGCCAGATGGTGAAAGTGACGAAAGATCACGATGAAATAAAGAGACGCATTACAATCTGTTTGAAAGTGTTTGGTAAGTATAATAAGATCCTGAGAGGCTCTCTACCTCTATGTTTGAAACGTAAAGTTTACAATCAATGCATTCTACCAGCAATAATCTACGGGTGTGAGACTTGGAAACTAACGAAGGCAATGGAAACAAAACTAAGGACAGCACAGAGGAGAATGGAGAGATCAATGATTGGAATAACGCTGAGAGGCCGAAAGAGACCAAGTTGGGTGACAGAGAAGACAAGAGTGAAAGATATTGTGGAAGCAGTAAAAGAGAGGAAGTGGAATTGGACAGGAAAGTTAGTGCGAACAACTGATGAGCGATGGAGCAAGTGCATTACTGAGTGGACGCCACGAGATAGGAAGCGTGGAAGAGGGAGACTAGACAGAAAGTGGACGAGATCAAGAAGTTTGCACTAGTGACGTGGCAGAGATTGGCGCGGTCGTGTGAATCATGGAATGCTATGAAGGAGGCCTTTGTTCAGTAGTGGACTCAAGATGGCTGATTTGATTTATATATATATATATATATATATATATATATATATATATATACATATATATATATACATATATATATAATATATATATATAATATATATATGTATATATATATAATATATATATGTATATATATATAATATATATATGTATATATACATATATATGACACACAGGAACCCACAGTCGGAGAAAGAATAAACTTCGAATAAAGAAGAATCCTATATTTTGGCTATCAACTGTAGCCCTCTTCAGGAAAGTACATAAGATAGAGAACAGAGGGGACTTATAAACTACAGTAAGAAGAGATGTGGACAGTTGACCTCACTCAGGCGCGGGGCAAACTGGGGTGGCGGAGGAGGGAGGGGGTGAGGAGAGGGGGGGATGTAACGTCCGCACCAGCTTGCTTACTGCTGCGCGTGAGATGATGTCAGGTGTCCACTGCACTTTAGAAATATTAATATTAGGGCATTCCTCAATTAATGCTGATTCGACTATTTTCCTCCTGAAACCGCAGTGGGACTTGAACACTAATCTGGCCTTACCCCAGTCGAAAGAATTATTCTTATTTTTGACATAAAGAAATACAGCCGAATTTTCTTGCCCATACCTAATTGATCTTTTATGTTCTGCCAATCTAGTGTTCAAGTCTCTCCCGGTTTGACCCAAGTAAACCAAATCACAATCTTTGCAGGGCAAACAATAAACACCAGGTGACTCAACTTCCTTCGGTTTTTGTTGAACGTTCACAATTTGCTTACGAGGTGGAGTGGAAGAGAAGCCTCCATCGTGGGTGTAACAATTTCTAAACAGAAATGTAGTAGCTCATTTGTAAATGACACACAGGAACACACACTATACCGTAAGCCCACCCATTCAGGAAGTTATCTCCACTTTTTTAGCAATCACCCTGACAATGGTAACTCACCAAAAATCCCCTTAAGAACGCAGCCGCCGAGTTTAACAGACAAGTCCGTAATATCACAGTTGATAAATGCATTAATGATTTGAAAGTTACCAACCCTAAGCTCCCATATTTTTATGGTCTCCCTAAAATTCATAAAACAGACATTCCCCTCAGGCCCATCATATCCAACCGCGGCTCCTGCACTAGCAAACTTGCTAAATGGCTGGCGGATCTTTTATCCCCGTACGTAGGGAATTTATCTAATTCTCCTATCACAAATTCATGTGATTTTATTTCTAAGATCAAAAGTATGAAAGTTCAGGGTTTAAGGCTCCTCAGCCTTGATGTTTCCTCGTTATTTACGAATATTAATGTTGATGATGTACTTACTTTTTTGGAAACCAAACTGCAACCGTTTCAAGACTTTTCCCCCTCCCTGTCAACAAAATTCTTGCTTTAGTTCGCCTGTGTGTTTCTTCAAATGTTTTCTCCTTTCAAGACCAATGCTTCCGTCAAAAATTCGGTTGCAGTATGGGTTCCAATTTGTCTCCTGTTTTGGCCAATTTGTACATGGAGTATTTTGAGTTTACCCTTTTGCCCAGCATCAAACCGCCCGAAATGATTTGGCTCAGGTACGTGGGATGACAGTTGGGGCCCATTTGAAGTGTTCCATGATAAATTGAACCAATTGACCCCGAATCTTAAATTTAAAGTTGAATGGGAAGAAGGACAACAAATAACTTTCTTCGATATTTTGTTAAGAAGAACTAATGATAATTTATTCCTTACAGTATACCGTAAGCCCACCCATTCAGGCAGTTATCTCCACTTTTTTAGCAATCACCCTGACAATGTTAAGAAAAGTGTTGCCTCTGGCCTTTTCTTGAGGGCTTTCAGGATTTGCAGTCCTCAATTTCTGGACCATGAGATTGAGGTGTTCAAATGTCAACTTGAGAAGTTGGCTTATCCACCTTGGTTTCTGGACCAAGCCCTCAGTAAAGCTAGGGCCAACCATTTTAAAACTTCCGTCCCCTCAAGTTTTCACCGCTCCTTTAAGGACATTTAAAAAATTCCATTCAATAATACCATCAGTTCTTCTACTAAATTGTTTCCTCATGAACGTCTCACTATTGCCTATCACTATCCTAATACCGTGCGTAAGCAAATTGTGAACGTTCAACAAAAACCGAAGGAAGTTGAGTCACCTGGTGTTTATTGTTTGCCCTGCAAAGATTGTGATTTGGTTTATTTGGGTCAAACCGGGAGAGACTTGAACACTAGATTGGCAGAACATAAAAGGTCAATTAGGTATGGGCAAGAAAATTCGGCTGTATTTCTTCATGTCAAAAATAAGAATCATTCTTTCGACTGGGGTAAGGCCAGATTAGTGTTCAAGTCCCACTGCGGTTTCAGGAGGAAAATAGTCGAATCAGCATTAATTGAGGAATGCCTTAATATAAATATTTCTAAAGGGCAGTGGACACCTGACATCATCTCACGCGCAGCAGTAAGCAAGCTGGTGCGGATGTTACATCCCCCCCTCTCCTCACCCCCTCCCTCCTCCGCCACCCCAGTTTGCCCCACGCCTGAGTGAGGTCAACTGTCCACATCTCTTCTTACTGTAGTTTATAAGCCCCCTCTGTTCTCTATCTTATGTACTTTCCTGAAGAGGGCTACAGTTGATAGCCGAAATATAGGATTCTTCTTTATTCGAAGTTTATTCTTTCTCCGACTGTGGGTTCCTGTGTGTCATTTGCAAATGTGCTACTACATTTCTGTTTAGAAATATATATATATATATATATATATATATATATTGTTACATCTGCGATGTATAATTGCCAAATATGTAATTGTAATTGTTGTTTCGAGGAGATGTCATGCTACGTGTGTTCGTATTGTGCTGCTTTGGTTATGTCCAAATATGTCACCGTAAGGTATTTTCTTTACTATGTATTGCATGTATCTATTAATGTAACTATGGTATTCGTTTATAATAATATCGATTGTTTTTTGTAATATGTTGATTATTCAATTGTCCATTGCGCATGCGTCTCTGCTACGTCACAGGCCGTGACGTAAAAATATTTCGTTTGTATTTCCCGCTTAAACAATGTAGGCTCGTCAGGCTAGGTAAATCCCGCCCCCTTGTAGTATCCGAGTCTATACGATTGTCCAGACCCTGCTTAGACCTACTACACGGGTCAGATTTAAAATGCCAGCCTTGAGGTTAGTACCCTTTTCCCTTGATATAGCAGCAAGCCAGATTTACTAGGACTTAGCTTTGTAGGGCCCTAAAATAAGTGAACGCGGAGTGAGTAGTATTGGGGCTTAGGATTAGCTTATATTTCATGACTGTTTGGTGACCTGTGACCCGGTCTTACGTCTGTTCAATCCCGTTAAAACCTTCGAACTTGATTCTTTTGTGTAATGTCAAATGTATGATCAGAAGTCAGATGTATTATGTAAAATCATGTTTGTTTAATTATAATAGTGTCTTTGTTATATTATTTTCGTGTCATTTTACTTGTTAACTTTCATACTTAAATTTATTTAATTATATTTCTTTAAGTTAAGTTAGTTTGATTTTCTTTTCCCGGTGTCCGACCGGGTGGCGACCTTATTCAGTTCTTTTGACCGTTTGAACCCGTAATAGACATAGGGTCTAAAGGGTTCCCTTGATGTTACAAACTTCTGGCATTCACAAGGCCGGTGAACCTTTGGTACTTTAGAGAGGTTTGTAACATTAATTGGCGCCTCATTGCCAGGATTTAACGGTAAATTGGAAAGACGTTCGACGTGGATCAGTGATAATAGGTTTATTAAGGTAGGAAGATGCGGTTAACCAACGAAACCGAGGTAGATGAATTTGTACAAGGAAAACCCACAGATAAGGAAATTCAAGGTCTCACCATACCGGAATTGAAATTGATAGCACATTATTTTGGAGCTAGTTCGACCCACGGGTTAAATAAAGGGGAGTTAGTACACATGGTAGTGGCAATGTTGCATGATCGAGACGAAAGTGTGCCGGCGAGAGATGAAGAGAGAGCGACAGAACAAGGTTCTGCCGGCTCAGCGAATTTAGATGATCGGGAAGGTAGTGACGCTGATGGTGAATCCCGGCACACAGAATCTCGATTAAGCGAGTTACAGTTAAAATTAGAAATAGCTAAATTAGAAGCCCAATCTAGAAAGGAAGAAACTGAGAGAGCTAAATTAGAAGCCCAATCTAGAAGGGAAGAAACTGAGAGGGCTAGATTAGAAATTGAGTGTCTTAAACTTAAATCTGAATTGCAAGAGAATGAACAAGTGCTACCAATTCCTCAAACCGTGAATGCGAGACCCGAATTTGATGTAGTGCAGAATGCGAGGTTGCTTCCTGAGTTCGATGAATCCAATGTGGACCAATACTTTAGAATTTTTGAAAGGATGGCTAAAGATTATTCATGGCCAAAGAAGTTTTGGCCTGCGCTGTTGCGGACTAACTTAAGAGGGAAGCCCTTGAGAGTATATGGCGCCCTAGAGGACGCACAGGCGAAGGACTATGACATGGTCAAGACGGCCATTCTTAGGGCATGTGAACTCGTTCCCGAGTTTATAGGATAAAGTTTAGGAACCTAAGGAAACAACCTAACATCTCGCACGTAGAGTTTAGTAGAGAAAAGCGTTTATTGTGGGACCAGTGGTTAAGATCTAACAAGATTAATATAGATTTCGATAGACTGGCTGAACTGCTACTGGTAGAGGAGTATCTGAGATCCATTTCCTTCAGGAAAAAGAAGTCTCCAAATTGGAGGAGGCCGCAGTGTTAGCCGATAAGTATGAATTGATAAGACCTGCAGGGAAGTTCTCGGTTACTCACAAGGGAAAAGGAGACCTGGCAATAAATAGGCAGAGAATCTCGCTCTCATCAGGTGGGTCACCTACCAAATCCATAGAAGTCAAGAAAGATGACTGTAGTAAGTCATCAATGATTAAGTCATGTTTCTATTGCGGAAGGGTAGGCCACCAAATGAGAGATTGTTGGAAGAGACGAAGAGAGATGGAAGGTGTCAAGCCCGTATCTTTAACAAATAAGGTTGAGAGCACCTCCACTAAGGGCAAGGCCCAGGGAGAGAGTGAAGCCAAAGCCGTGGCATTGATGAGTTATATAGGTAACAGCCCATCAGAGATGGATGGGGGTAAAGTAGATGAATTGGAGGGTAAACTTAAACTTCACTTAAAGGGATATCAGCCATTTTTATTCCAAGGCTGGATATCCATAGGAGGAGACCGGAAGCGAGTCACCATCCTACGGGACTCGGGAGCCCTCCAGTCCCTAATACTGAGTAGTCTGGTGAGAACTCCAGTAGTTGGAGGGAGTGTAACGGTAAGTTCCCTAGGGGGCCTAGCCAAGGTACCTCTAGTATCCATAGACCTACAGTCGCCTCTCTACGAGGGACAGGCTATGGTAGGGATGGTAGTTGAGTTACCAGTTGTAGGTGTGGATGTTATATTAGGAAATGATTTGGTTGGTGGGAAGATGTGTCCCACACCCATAGTTTCGGAGGTACCGGTTGTCTCGGAAGAGACCGAGCAACTAGAGAGACAGCACCCGGGGTTATTTCCGGTTTGTGCTGTTACGAGGGCGATGGCAGCACAGAGGGAGTGGTCTAAGGACCAGGTGAGACCTGTAAGGGTCTCGAGTGGGGAAAACTGTGGAAAACCTGAATGTGAGGACAGTATGAACCCCGAGGAAGAACTCCCAAGTGAGGAAGCCCAGGTCGAAGCAGAGTTTGACCTGAAGCCTCTGTTCCAGAAGGAACAAGTAAGTGAAACCGATGTGTATGACTTGACTCGCTTGTTTATGGAAAAGAAACAGGCGGGCACAAGATGTCTCAGTGACTTGCAGAGTGTCGATCCCGACTTACGGGAACTATATGAAAGGGTAGAGAGTGGTAGTGAACTATCAGAGGAGTATTACTTGGACAAGGGAGTACTATTCCGCCGATGGGTGGAAAGTACCTGCCCCACTGATGATGCAGTGTGGTCCGAGAGACGGCAAGTGATGTTGCCGAGGGTCTATCGGAAAGAAGTTCTGCGGCTAGGGCATGATAGTCCCCTTTCTGGACATTTGGGTGTACGCAAAACTTTAGACCGTATCTGGCAACATTTCTATTGGCCAGGGATTAGAAGGGATGTGGCACAGCACTGTCGTACTTGCCACACTTGCCAGTTGGTAGGAAAACCAAACCAACCTGTACCTGTAGCCCCTTTGAAACCAATCCCTGTAGGAGAGGAACCCTTTGCTAAGGTTATCGTGGATATAGTGGGACCGTTGCCTAAGACTGCTAGGGGACATGAGTATATTCTCACTTTGATGGATACCTTTTCTAGGTACCCCGAGGCGATACCACTACGTAAAGTGCGCGCCAAAGTGGTGTTGCATGAGCTGATTAGCTTCTTTACGAAGTGGGGACTACCTCGCGAGTTACAGACAGACCAGGGGTCTGTGTTTTTATCTAGAGAGGTTATGCAGAGTTTGGAAGCACTGGGGATAACGAAAGTGACGTCAAGTGCTTACCATCCTCAGAGTCAAGGTGCCCTTGAACGGTACCATCAAACGTTAAAAACAATGTTGAGGAAATGGTGCTTAGAAAATTATACAGGGTGGGACCAAGCCTTACCATACCTGTTGTTTGCAGTGCGTGAAGTACCCAACGAATCGTTGGGCCTCTCACCTTTTGCATTAGTTTTCGGGCACGAGGTTCGAGGACCTCTTAAAGTCCTGAAAGAATGTTTATTGAAAGGACATAGTTCTGCCCCTAAGGACATGTCGAAGTCGGTGACTGACATGAAAGGTAAGTTGGCCGCGTGTTGGGAAATGGCCAGAGAAAATTTAACGAGTGCTCAGGAAAGAATGAAGCGACATTGACAGAAATGCCAAAATACGGGAATTTAATCCCGGTGATAGTGTGTTGGCCCTGCTGCCTTTTCAAGGTAACCCCTTAAGGGCAAAGTTCAGTGGACCCTATGAGGTAGTGAAACGAGTAGGGGAACTAAACAATATTGTTGCCACTCCAGATCGGAGACGGAGTCAACAATTATGCCATATAAATATGTTAAAGTTGTATCGAGAAAGGGAGCAGAACCCGGTGGGTGAAACTGTCGCGAGTGTTTGTACGGTTTCTCTCATGCATGAAGTAGACGAGGACACTATTTCCCCCACCTTAGAGATGCCGTGGAAGGAGAATGCAGGAGGGTGGCCCCAGGTAGTGGATAAGCTGGACCACCTCACGGCTACACAACGGGAGGACTTAACTGCCTTATTAAGTAAGTATCAGGTCGTCTTTCGAGATACTCCTGGAAAGACTGACCTAATTCTGCATGATGTTGATGTAGGAGACGCGAAGCCTATTAAGCAGGCACAGTATCGTGTCAACCCGCAACGAGCAGCCATAATCAGGAAGGAAATAGACTATATGCTGGCCCACGGTTTAATTACGCCAGCACAAAGTGAGTGGAGCTCGCCAGTGATCTTAGTTCCGAAAGCAGATGGTACTCAGCGGTTTTGTGTCGATTTCCGACGCGTGAATACAGTGACCAAAAGGGACTCGTACCCCTTACCTAGGTTAGAAGGGTGTATAGATAGAGTAGGAGGGGCACATTTCATAACTAAATTAGATCTGCTCCGTGGATATTGGCAAGTGCCCATGACACCCCGTGCCCAGTCTATCTCCTGTTTCGCCGCATTGGGAAAGACTTACCAATGTAAAGTTATGCCCTTTGGTATGACCAACGCCCCTGCCACGTTCCAACGGTTAATGAATAAAATTACCGAGGACATACCTGGCTGTGTAACCTACCTCGATGATGTCGTAGTGTATAGTGACACTTGGCAGGATCATTTGGATCGTCTAACCTTACTCTTTGACAAGTTAGTGTCTGCCAATTTGGTGCTCAATCTAACAAAGTGTGAATTTGTTCAGGCCAAGGTGCATTATCTTGGTTATGTGATCGGGCAAGGAGAATTGGCTCCTCCCCAGGCCAAAGTGGAAGCCATTCTCAGAAGGAGATTCGTAGTTTTGTAGGAACCATTGCCTTTTATAGAATGTTCATCTATAATTTCTCTTCCTTAATAGCTCCTTTAACCGACCTGCTAAAGAAAGGAGCCAAGTTCCAGTGGACTGAGTCTTGCAACACCGCTTTTGTTCAAGCGAAGAGCCTTTTGTGTACAGCTCTAGTGTTGCAGGCCCCAGACTTCTCGAAACCATTTTCTCTGTATTGTGACGCCAGCAACATTGGTGTTGGTGCCGTACTATTACAAGCTAAAGACACTGTGGATCATCCTGTGAGTTACTTCAGCAGAAAACTGAATGTGGCTCAGAAAAAGTATTCCACAATTGAAAAGGAATTATTATCCATTATTTTGGCTTTGAAACATTTTGATGTATATATCCCTGTTGGCGCAAATGTAACTGTGTTCACTGACCACCATCCCTTAAAATATATTCAGAAGTTCAAGGAGAAGAACCTCCGCTTAACTAGGTGGAGTCTATTTTTACAAGAATATAATCTAGATGTAAAACATATTTCTGGGAGGAATAATGTGATAGCAGACTGTCTGTCTAGATCATAGCACATATCTACCGAAAATAAAGAAAAAAAATCTTTTCAAGAATTTTTTTCTCTTTTGGTGGGGGAGGTGTTACATCTGCGATGTATAATTGCCAAATATGTAATTGTAATTGTTGTTTCGAGGAGATGTCATGTTACGTGTGTTCGTATTGTGCTGCTTTGGTTATGTCCAAATATGTCACCGTAAGGTATTTTCTTTACTATGTATTGTATGCATCTATTAATGTAACTATGGTATTAGTTTATAATAATATCGATTGTTTTTTGTAATATGTTGATTATTCAATTGTCCATTGCGCATGCGTCTCTGCTACGTCACAGGCCGTGACGTAAAAATATTTCGTTTGTATTTCCCGCTTAAACAATGTAGGCTCGTCAGGCAAGGTAAATCCCGCCCCCTTGTAGTATCCGAGTCTATACGATTGTCCAGACCCTGCTTTGACCTACTACACGGGTCAGATTCAAAATGCCAGCCTTGAGGTTAGTACCCTTTTCCCTTGATATAGCAGCAAGCCAGATTTACTAGGACTTAGCTTTGTAGGGCCCTATAATAAGTGAACGCGGAGTGAGTAGTATTGGGGCTTAGGATTAGCTTATATTTCATGACTGTTTGGTGATCTGTGACCCGATCTTACGTCTGTTCAATCCCGTTAAAACCTTCGAACTTGATTCTTTTGTGTAATGTCAAATGTATGATCAGAAGTCAGATGTATTATGTAAAATCATGTTTGTTTAATTATAATAGTGTCTTTGTTATATTATTTTCGTGTCATTTTACTTGTTAACTTTCATACTTAAATTTATTTAATTATATTTCTTTAAGTTAAGTTAGTTTGATTTTCTTTTCCCAGTGTCCGACCGGGTGGCGACCTTATTCAGTTCTTTTGACCGTTTGAACCCGTAATAGACATAGAGTCTAAAGGGTTCCCTTGATGTTACAAACTTCTGGCCGGTGAACCTTTGGTACTTTAGAGAGGTTTGTAACAATATATATATATATATATATATACAAGCACCCGGACCTGGCTTCGCCAGGTGTGCTTGGCCTACGGCGTAGCTCGCTTCGATCGCGGGCGCTTCGCGCTCTGCCCTACGGGCATAATTTTATTTAGACCTACTACGATTTTGTACATGAAAAATACATTAAACACATAAGTGGAAATTCAAATCTTCCTTCTCTTTCTAACAATGTCCCTCAATGAAAGGTCTTTAGAATAATCCACTGTGTAAATTTTTCGGGCATAATTATGGCTACGGCTTCTTCTTCTGTCTTACTGAAAATTGATCTTGGAATGCACACGATGGATAGATGAGGTTCTTCTTCCCCTATTTGCGAAGGAGTCTTCAAAATCTCCCGAAGGAGTCTTCAGTCTCCAAAAGGAGTCGTCAAAGTCTACTGACGTTGTCGTCAAATTCTCCCCTCGTCTCTCTCTCTGTTTCTCTTTCTCGTTAGGTCAATCATAAAGGCAATAAAATTTCGGAAGGTGGTCATAAAAACGCCAGGAAATTTTCAAAACTGAAAAACTTTATTTTTTTATGTATATAGATTCTCTTGGCAATATTTCGTAAAGATTCTCTTAGCAATATTTCGTAAAGATTCTATTGGTAATATTTCGTAAAGATTCTCTTGTTAACATTTGGTAAAGATTCTCTTGGCAATATTTCGTAAATATTTTCTCATTAATATTTCGTAATGATTCTTTTGTCAGAACTCCGTAAAGATTCTCTTTTTCTTGTTATCACCACTTTCTTTTTTCATGGTAATATTAGTGTTTCCGGTGATGACTCATTTCCGGGTTGGGCCTTGCGTAGGAGGTTGGAAGGTTTAGAGAGAAATATTTTTTTATGTTAGTGGAGTGGAGATTCTCTTGGCAATATTTCGTAAAGATTCTCTTAGCAATATTTCGTAAAGATTCTCTTGGTAATATTTCGTAAAGATTCTCTTGTTAACATTTGGTAAAGATTCTCTTGGCAATATTTCGTAAATATTTTCTCATTAATATTTCGTAAAGATTCTTTTGTCAAAATTCCGTAAAGATTCTCTTTTTCTTGTTAGCACCACTTTCTTTTTCCATGGTAATATTATTAACGTATTAGATTAACACACGGAGAGCAGCTTAAAGAAACGTCTACCCTCTATGAGTCAGATGTGTCCCCGGGAGTTAGTGTTTCCGGTGATGACTAATTTCCGGAGTAGGAGGTTGGAAGGTTTAGAGAGAAATATTTTTTATGTATGTATATATATATATATATATATATATATATGAATAGAATCACCAGTGACGGTGAACTCTGGGGTATTGGCTGTATGTTATTGTTGTAAAGTAGCATGCAGTTGATACTTTAGTGTCTTTATGGGGCGCCCCTACGGACCAGAGCCACACATTATTTTGTCTGATAGAGGAGTACTATGTTCACAGAGAAATTATGACACTTTTATTATACTGTTACTGTCCCTCCGTTATGCTGTCCCCTAATCCCTTGTTACTGTCCTGTCCCACTTCTCTGAATATTCATTTTTTTTTTCTAACCTTTGGTTGGGGATAGAATGCTGCCACCAAATATTCTCACTTCAATCGTAGGAGGCGAGAAAAACGGGACGAGGATTGGGACTAGGCATCCTTCTCCCTGTAGCCCCACAAGGGACATTCGTAAAAGAAGTAAAGGCATAAGAGGGTCTAGGAGTTCTCCAACCAGTACCTTAAGTTTTGGACCATTTACTGTGAATGAATGTAGTACAGATGAGAGTAAAAAGGAAGAGATATGCAGTATGTTTGTGAGAAGAAAGATGGATGCGCTGGCTTTGGTGCAAGGACAAAATATTTATTTTAGTTTCTAACTCTAGATACGCACCAATTATTAGTAGTTTTTAAAGAACACCAGAATAAATTTAGTAACATCCGTTGGAAAGAGAATTGGCGAGTTTACCAGAAACACAGATTTTACAAGAAAATAAAAGTGTTGTTTATAAAATTCCTTGTGCAAGTTGTGAGAAAGTTTACATCAGTGAGACAGGACGCGGCATGGACAAAAGACCAGAAAAAACAGAAGAGGGATGTGAAACATCATAGAACAGGCCCTAGTAGTACATATCGATGAAGAAAATTATTTGCCAAACTGGAGAGAAGCCCACGTTCTACATAGGAAACTGGAAAAAAGAAAAGGAATGCTTTGGAGGCGGCATACATTGCCACCGAGAAAACAATCAATTCTCGTAAATGGTTTATGTCCTGGGCCCAAACATACGTACAGCTGGGAGTTGGCGAGTGTGGGGGGACAACGAGACCGGGATGAGGTCACGCAGGGTCGTCAGAACACAATGTAAGTTGTTGACGGACTTTGATTCTTATTCTGTATTCAGTCCACTGAGGAAGGACCATGAGGTCGAAACGTCTGGTTATGAATAAAGCTCCATACTCTAGCCTTAACGTTTCATTTTGCCACCTCACCTTCATATACATATACATATACATATACATATTGTTATGCCTTCCGCAAGGATATAAGGAAATATGTCTAGGAGGGGTTCGTACTGTGTGGCCTTGATGTGGTTAAGGCAAATCCAAACGGAAGTTAACATAAATAACTAATTTAATTTATAACAAAAAATCAACAAAACAAATATAATAACTTTACAACAACAAAATTAATCAATATACAATTAATTCCTCAACCTAAACCAAAACTAAGTCATGAGATTACAGTTACGTGGGTACACAACGGGATTAGAGCGAAAGTGATGTGGGAGTGAAGTTACGCCTCAACAGCCAACGAAAATTGTCCGCTTAGAAGCCGGCGGAATGTAATATATGTAGTGTTGGCGAGGACGGGAGGAAGGAGAAGGATGAGCCGGACAGAACTAGTTTAAGTCTGTCGGACTGGGTAAGGAGTAGAAACAACCACACGTATACAAGCAATTTACAGTACATACATAATTATCCAACAAGTACAGAGTATTATACATATACAGACATTTTAAATACATGGAGGATGGTGGGCCATCACAATATACATATACATATACATATACATATACACATACATATTCATATACATATGCATATACATATACATATACATATATACGTACCTATATACATAAGTATATGTATTTAACATAGTCTATATATTATATATATTATGTACATATATTGCATATTATATATTATGCATTACGTATTGTACATTATACATTGTATGTGCAACTTTTGCAAATGTTTCTAGCTCCGTGATAAAGAGAGCCAAAAACCAATAATGCGGATACAGAAAGTAATACAAAAATTAAGAAAAACTAAAGTGTTGATCACATTAATATTTTCTATTACTACATTCACACTTGTCCCCTTTTCCCTTGTAAAGAGGAACTATACAGGCACTACTCCAGTCCTCCGGTACTCTACCCTCTCTCCAGCAAACATTAAATAATCTCGCCAACCAGTCCACCATCACTGAACCTCCCTTTTTCAGACATTCTGCATGACATCCATCCAGACCAGGTGCCTTACCTGCTTTCATCATCTTTACAACTGCCTTCACCTCATCCTTCCTTATTTCTCCTCCATTCTCCTCACTCATCACTCTCATTTTCTTCGTATTTCCCACTGCAGCTATCTTTCCTTCCCTATCCTCCTTCACATTCAGCAACTCCCTAAAATATTCTGCCCATCTTCCCCTCACTGCCATCTCTTCCATTATCAACTCTCCATCTGTACCTTTTACCTTTTCTTCCCTACTTGATTCGCCTCCTCTTCCTCTCTTAATTTCTTTCCAAAACATCTTTTTATTACTTTCAAAATTTTCTGTCATACTCCTACCCCATTTCACATCTGCTCTCCTCTTTGCCTCCTTTACCTTTTGCTTTACTTCTCTTTTCTTTTCTTTGTACGTCTCATATGACTCCCCTGTCCTCTTTTGTAACCAATCTGTGAATGCTCGCTTCTTCTCTTCTACAACCTTCTTTGTTTCCTCATCCCACCATTCACTACCCTTTCTTCTATTTCCCCCTGTCCTTCTTGTTCCACACACCATCCTTGCACACTTTAAGACTCCCTCCTTGAACCATCCCCATTCCTCCTCCACACCCATCTCTGCTCTATCCTTTACTCCCTCCCACTCCTCCTTCAGCTTCTTTTCGTACTCCTTCTCCTTTTCCTTTTCATTCAAGGAGTTCACTCTAAGAACCTCCCTACCTTTTGTCCCTTTCCTCCTTCTCCATCTATCCTCCACTCTCAACTTACCTTCCACCAAAAAATGATCTGATATTCCCCCACCCTCTCCCCTTAGCACATGTACATCCTTAACTCTTCCTATCATAATCCTATTTACCACTACATAATCCATTAGCGCTCTATCTACCACCCTTCCCTCCACCACCCTTTCCCATGTGTACTTATGCTTGACTTTCTTCCGAAACACTGTATTTGCTATCATCAACTCTCTTTCTAGACACATTTCCACCATCAACTCTCCACTACGTGTAGTAGGGAAGGCTTATGGGAGAATCTTAATTGAGAGGATTAGGAGAGGACCAGAAGGAGTAATTGGTGAGGAACAGTGTGGTTTTAGGACGGGTAGAGGTTGTGTAGATCAGATCTTTGTGGTAAGACAGATATGTGAGAAAGCTATAGGAAAGGGGAAGGATGTTTTTTGGGCTTTTATGGATCTGGAAAAGGCTTATGATAGGGTAGACAGAAAGGCACTGTGGGAGGTTATGCAGATTTATGGGATAGGAGGAAAGCTTTTGGGAGCTGTCAAGAGTTTTTATGTGAGTAGTAGAGCATGTGTTAGGATTGGAAATGGAGAGAGTGAGTGGTTTGAAGTAAAGGTGGGACTTCGTCAAGGATGCGTTATGTCGCCCTGGCTGTTCAACTTATACATGGATGGGGTGGTGCGAGAGGTGAATGCTAGGGTAGTGAGTCAGGGATTGGAGATGGTTAAAGAAAATGGAGAAAAGTGGGAGGTGAGCCAGCTGTTGTTTGCGGACGACACTGCGCTTGTGGCAGGGTCAGAGGAGGGATTGAGGAAGCTGGTGGCAGAGTTTGGGAGAGTATGTGATAGAAGAAAGCTAAAGATAAATGTGGGTAAAAGTAAGGTGATGAGATGTACAAGGGGTGAAAGTGGCAGTAGACTGGAAGTGAACATTAAGGGAGAGCGACTGGAGGAAGTGGATAGTTTTAGATACTTGGGTGCAAGTGTAGCAGGAAAAGGTGGAGTGAAGGTGGAGGTAGAATGTAGATTGAGAGAAGCGAGTAAATGCCTTGGTGGTTTAAAGAGTGTAATGAGAAATAGACATTTGGGAATGGATGCGAAGAGGAGACTGTATGAAGGAGTGATTGTGCCAACAGCACTGTATGGGGCAGAAACGTGGAACATAAAAGAAGAAGAGAGAAGGAGTTTGAATGTGTTTGAGATGAGGTGTCTGAGAAGTATGGTGGGGGTTACTAGGCTGGATAGAGTGAGAAATGAGGAGGTGAGGAGGAGAACAGGGGTGAAAAAGGATTTGGGAGAGAGGGTTGATGAAAGAATATTAGGATGGTTTGGACACATGGAAAGAATGAGTGAGGAAAGACTAGTAAAGGAGGTATGGAAGGCAGATGTGGAGGGAGTGAACATGAGGGGACGTCCTAGGATGAGGTGGATGGATGGGGTGAAGGGGGCTTTGGGGAAGAGGGGAATGTCTGTTGAGGAAGGAAGGGAGAGGACGGAAGACAGAGGTGAGTGGAGAATGGTTGTATATGGATGATGTTGTGACTGCATGAGGAGGAATGGGCGGGGGGGTGGGGGGTGGGGTAGTATGTGTGAGTAAATTTTGACGCAGCCCGAAGGGATTTCTCCCCGTCCTCTCCTTATATGCAAAGGGGGACGGAGAGGGGGGGGGGTCGCCGATTAAATGAAGCGGCCTTGCTGTGGATGTACTGTGTCTTGCGACACTGCTTCTGACCCAGGGCGGTGGGCGGGGTGCAGGGATGACCCGTCATCCAGGAGGTGCTCAGATGAGAGGAAGGGTGGGAGGGGTGTGGAGTGTATTTGGGGATGAAATGGGTGGGAGTGTTTTTATGCCTTTCCCTTTTTGGCTACCTCCCTTGGAAGGGGGAAAAAGCCTTGGTATATGTATGTATGTATGTATTTATTTGTTTGTGTGTTTATTTATTTATGCATTTTATTTTATTTTATTTTATTTTATTTTATTTTATTTTATTTTATTTTATTTTATTTTATTTTATTTTATTTTATTTTATTTTATTTTATTTTATTTTATTTTATTTTATTTTATTTTATTTTATTTTATTTTATTTCATTTTATTTTGTTTTATTTTTATTTTATTTTTAATTCATTCATTTATTTTTTAGCAAAGATAGTGTGTGAAATATTTTAGATGGCTGAAATTGTCTTTTTTTTTAACAAGCGAGGGTTGACCATTTTTCAGTAAAACCCTTTGTTTTTGTTTTTCATTTTTCCTTCTTTTTCCTTTGCATTCTCACGTTGGTTTTCTCCCTATGACACCTCCAACTGTATATATTTCTATTCCCTGATTTTGTTCATACGAATTTATAGTTTCTTCAACTATCCCTTAGCTCTCTGTTCTTTTTTCCATATCATTTCCTCTAAATTTAACAGCTTTACATAGTTTTCCTCAGTTTTCTTTTTCCTCCTTGCATCTACGTGCCATATTTTTTCATTATTCTTTATATTTTATCCCTTTTCTTATGTTTTTTTTTTTTGCTGTATACTTAATCGTTGTTCTTCATTTAATTTTCTCTCCACCCTTTTACTTCCTCCTTGCATCACTTTTTAATTTCCTTTTACCTCATTTTGTAACCTTTTTATTTTCTTATTCGTATTCTATCTATTCTTTTCCCTCTAGATCTGCCCATTTTTCTTTTGTTTTCTCTACCTTTTCACTTACTCCCTCCATCGTTTAATTTTCTTTTTTTCCATTTTCCAATTAAAGTTGTACAAACGCAATTTTCTTTTTGAGGTGGAAAAGGAAAATCATCAATTCCCTCACTTATATTATGTCCACTTCAAGCGAAAACCTGACAGAGGGACGAAGGCATTCGGCCTCAAATCAGACCCTCACAGACGCTCCCATTGTAATATATTTTTTCTTCTGAAAAATAAATCCAGAATGACAATCTCTGTGTAAGCAGATTCCTTGGAATAATTTTAATTAAAAATGAGAAATCGAATCGTCATTTCATCTTTCCCTCTATCTTTCCCTGGCCCTCGCTCTTTCATCTTCTCTCTCTCCTCTCTCTTCTTCTCGTTCTTCCCCTCCCCTCTCTCTCTCTTTTTCTCACTTCCTTTTTCCTTACCGCTCTCTTTCTCTCTCTCTCTCTCTCTCTCTCTCTCTCTCTCTCTCTCTCTCTATATATATATATATATATATATATATATATATATACATATAAATAAATATATATATATATATATATATATATATGTACACACACATACATATACCAAGGCTTTTTCCCCCTTACCAGGGAGGTAGCCAAAAAGGAAAAGCCATAAAACCATTACCGCCCATTCCATCCCCGAAAATACTCCACACCCCTCCACCCTCCCTCCCATCTTAGCACCTCATATATATATATATATATATATATTATATATATATATATATACACATATATATATATATATATTTATGGAGGAAGTGGATAGTTTTAGATACTTGGGTACAATTGTGGCAGGAAAAGGTGGAGTGAAGGTAGAGGTAGAATGTAGATTGAGAGAAGCGAGTAAATGCCTTGGTGGATTAAAGAGTGTAATGAGGAATAGACTTTTGGGAATAGATGCTAAGAGAAGACTGTATGAAGGAGTGATTGTACCAACAGTACTGTATGGGGCAGAAACATGGAACATAAGAGAAGAAGAGAGAAGGAGCTTGAATGTGTTTGAGATGAGGTGTCTGAAAAGTATGATGGGGGTTACTAGGCTAGATAGAGTGAGAAATGAGGAGGTGAGGAGGAGAACAGGGGTGGAAAAGGAGCTGAGAGATAGAGTTGATGAAAAAATATTAGGATGGTTTGGACACATGGAAAGAATGAGTGAAGAAAGACTAGTAAAAGAGGTATGGAAGGCAGATGTGGAGGGAGTGAACATGAGGGGACGTCCTAGGATGAAGTGGATGGATGGGGTGAAGGGGGCTTTGGGGAAGAGGGGAATGTCTGTTGAGGAAGGAAGGGAGAGGACTGAAGACAGGGGTGAATGGAGAATGGTTGTATATGGATGATGTTGTGATTGCATGAGGTGGAATGGGCGGGGGGATGGGGGGTGAGGTAGTATGTGTGAGCAAAATTTGACGCAGTCCGAAGGGATTTCTCCCCGTCCTCTCCTTTTATGCAATGGGGTTGACGGAGACGGGGGGTCGCCGATTTAATGAAGCGGCCTTGCTGTGGATGTGCTGTGTCTTGCGACACTGCTTCTGACCCAGGGCAGTGGACAAGGTGCAGGGATGACCCGTCATCCAGGAGGTGCTCAGATAAGAGGTGTGGAGTGTATTCAGGGATGGAATGGGTGGAAATGATTTTATGCCTTTCCCTTTTTGACTATCTCCCTTGTAAGGGGGAAAAAGCCTTGGTATATATATGTATGCATATATATATATATATATATATATATATATATATATATATATATATATATATATATATATGTAACCTCCTTTGCTTGGGGGTTACATAGGTAGGACTTAGTGCTGGCAAGATAAAATCTCAACGGCTCCTTTTCTTCTTATTTTATTATAACTAGAGTTTATCATGTCATCGTATACACTATGCTCACTATTTACAGCACATCCCTACCCACCACCTAACCTTGCCCCAACCCCATCGCAACATCCTCAACCACAACTCCATCCTACAGTAATCAATAATTACCAAACCATTACCCCTCTAACCGAAATCCTCAGACCTTTGGCCAACGATCTTACGGACAGTTGGGAAGATTGGCTACCACAGGTACAAGCCAGTATCAACAGCACAGTCAATTCCGCAACAAAGATGTCCCCCCATGAGATCATTTTTGGCCAAAGAGTGCGCCTACCCTACCAAATCTTCTACCCCCCCCTATACAATCTAGATAACCTTACCCAATGCCTAAAACAAGGCATGCAAAATATATACAAACAAGTCAGGAAAAAACTCAAAGTAGCTCAAGAAAGAACAAAAACAAAACAACACAAACGGTCATCTCCACTAAACATAACACTTGGAGACACAGTCATGGTCAAAGACTCTAATAGAACTAACAAACTCAAACCCAAGTTCTTAGGCCCCTTCACAGTCACAACCTCACTCCCCAACAATGTTTTCCTGTTAACGGATCCTTCCGATCACACAACCGTAACCATACACGGAGAGAAATTGAGAAAGGTTAAACTTAACCTCGACCCAATCCCACCTCCCAACTACAACCCACCTACCGCACTAACACATAACTCACCCAAGCGCAAGTCCCATCACATGACACTACGTCGACGCAACTAAACATGCACTCTAGCTCTCGCCCCTGAAGATGCAGGACGTCATGCACCCCTCAGTGGAGGTTAAAATGGCAAATTTACACTAAAAACTCCCTTCCGCATATCTATCAAAACTTCTCTACTTCCTTCCGACCACTATAATCTTAGCGAGAGTCAGATGGACATATCCTCATTCACTAAAACATTACGACAAGCTCACAATACATTGAAACCCACCCCTTCTTCCTCCAGAATGAAATACAACACTACTACCCCATCCTAGCATCAACTATCTTTCAAAAAATTATTCTTATCAACATACCTATGGACCCGATCAAGAGATTCTCCCTTTGGGAAATTTATCCCTTCCACTACCCTTATCAAAACCGCACAATGACCCTCAACCTACCAACCTCCACCATCCTAAAATCAACAGACGGCCAGTGGATCTCATTGACCTCACCAG
>NC_134810.1:1645305-1650305 GCF_046742065.1 Oratosquilla oratoria | reverse complement strand
AGCGCAGTGTCGTCCGCAAACAACAGCTGGCTCACCTCCCACTTTTCTCCATTTTCTTTAACCATCTCCAATCCCTGACCCACTACCCTAGCATTCACCTCTCGCACCACCCCATCCATGTATAAGTTGAACAGCCAGGGCGACATAACGCATCCTTGACGAAGTCCCACCTTTACTTCAAACCACTCACTCTCTCCATTTCTAATCCTGACACATGCTCTACTACTCTCATAAAAACTCTTGACAGCTCCCAAAAGCTTTCCTCCTATCCCATAAATCTGCAGTACCTCCCACAGTACCTTTCTGTCTACCCTATCATAAGCCTTTTCCAGATCAATAAAAGCCCCAAAAACATCCTTCCCCTTTCCTATAGCTTTCTCACATATCTGTCTTACCACAAAGATCTGATCTACACAACCTATACCTGTCCTAAATCCACACTGTTCCTCACCAATTACTCCTTCTGTTCCTCTCCTAATCCTCTCAATTAAGATCCTCCCATAAGCCTTCCCTACTACACTTACCAGGCTAATCCCTCTGAAACTATTACATTCACACTTGTCCCCTTTTCCCTTGTAAAGAGGAACTATACAGGCACTTCTCCAGTCCTCTGGTACTCTACCCTCTCTCCAGCAAACATTAAATAACCTCACCAACCAGTCCACCATCACTGAACCTCCCTTTTTCAGACATTCTGCATGGCATCCATCCAGACCAGGTGCCTTACCTGCTTTCATCATCTTTAAAACTGCCTTCACCTCATCCTTCCTTCACCATTACGTCCAGGAAAGGTAGCTCGCCTTCTGCCTCCTTCTCCATCTCTAATTGGATAGCCTCATGCTTTCCATTGAGCTGTTCCAGGATTCCATCCACACCTCTGTCCTTCAGGATTGGGATCACCTCGTCCACATACCGCGTCCACAGCTTCAATGATGTTGGCGCGGCGGACAAAATCTCATTCTCGAACCGCTGCATGGTGATCTCAGTCAGGATTACCGAAATTGGCCAGCCCATGGGAGTCCCGATTCGCTGGTGGTACACCGTGTCTCAACCTTTTTTAATTTCAGAGACACGGTGTACCACCAGGGAATTGGGACCCCTATGGGCTCGCCAATTTCGGTAATCCTGGCTGAGATCACCATACAGCGGTTCGAGAATGATATTTTGTCCGCTGTACCAACATCATTGAAGCTGTGGACGCGGAATGTGGACAACGTGTTCGCAATCCTGAAGGATAGAGATGTGGATGGAATCCTGGAACAGCTCAATGGGAAGCATGAGGCTATCCAATTCGAGATAGATAAGGAGGAAAAGGCAAGCTACCGTTCCTGGACGTAATGGTGAAACGCGTGGGTGACATTTTGGTCACTAGCGTGTACAGGAAGGCAACGCATACCGATGGACTGCTGGATTTCGGTAGTGATCACCCGATCTGCCACAAGAAGAGCGTGGTGAAAACGTTGTGGAACAGGGCGGAGAGGGTCTGCTCCACAGAGGCGTCGCTAAAAGAGGAAAAAAGCAGTTTGAGGAGGGTATTCCGGGCTAATGGCTACCCTAATCAAGTAGTGAAAAGGTGGACGGCGCCGCAGAGAAGAAAAATAGATCGGTGCGAGATACGAACAGCCCCAACCATCGCGCACAGACCCAGTAACACGCTACATGGAGCTCTCACCCGGGTCAAGGATAATGTGAGCAAACTGAACCAGCCCGGGGCGGTGTTCAACATCAGTTGCTCCGATTGCACAGCAGGCCATGTGAGGGAAACAGGAAAACAGGCTTGTAATAGACTACAAGAGCACCAAAGGGCAGTAAATAGAAAAGACCAGAGTTCGGTGGTGTACAAACACACTGAACTACACCAACACGAGTTCGACTGGCAAGGCGCAAAGGTACTCTACAACAACAACAGGAAAGAAGGCAGAATGTTCTAGGAGGCGTGGGCCACTAACGAAGACAGCATAGGCAGGTCCATAACACTCAACCCCACATACGCAAGGGCAAGAGAGAGGTGAAAAAATATCACGAACGATGGGGGGGAATGGCTCCCCTCTTTCTCTCCCCCCCTCCCTCCACCACCACGCGCTCTCGCCCGACGCAGGTTACCGCGTCTCCCTTCTCTCTCCCCTCACACGCACGCGCACACACACACACACACACACACACACACACACACACACACACACACACACACACACACACACACACACACACACACACACACGTACACACACACAAGCACGCGCGCGCAACGGTCGAAGTGACAGCGAAGTTTGGAGCTCCAGGAAAACGTCAATTTTTGTCGATCTCAACGACAAAGGAGTACCTTTGTTGTATTAGTAGGGAAGGGGGAAAGCTCGTGGTGTAATGGGAAGGTGAAGAAAAAGGAGAACGGGAGGTATCATTAAGGAAAATGGAAGAAAATGAGGAAGGAGACAAACAGGCTTTCCCGGACGTCAGAAGGAATGCCAACAAATGGGCTGCAGACGACGCAGGTGAAGTCGAAAATATCAGTGAAGGCACTAGAATTAGAAATATAGATAAAAACAACACCATAGAAAGTGGAGATAATAATTTCCATGAATTTAATGAGGGAGGGGATGCCAACCTCCCCCGATTAGCAAGTCTAGAGGAAAAAATAGAGAAAATAAACGAACACAGGGAGATTAGGTTCAGCCAACTTATACGGATTACGCAAGGAGTTAATAAAATGGAAGAACTAATGAAGGAGAACCAAAACCTAAATAAAGAAATAGAAGAATTAATAAGACAGTTAAAAAAAGTAAAAGATGAGAATAAGGAATTAAAGAAGAATAACAAATAGAATAAAGAGTCCACAGCAAAAGAGGTACAGGGTTGGAGAAAAATCCAAAAGAACAAAAAAATTGAATCTAGAGATATAATGTTACAACAGATGAAAGAACAAACTAAGGACACAGATATTAAAGTGATGAGAGAGAAAGAGAATATAGTAAGAGACTTAGCGGACAAAAAGAAATGTATAATTATATTAGGAATGGAAGAGAAGCATAATCCAAATAGAACTACAAGAGCAAAAGAGGATAAGGAAAAGGTAAACAAGATATTAGAAGTAGTTCAAGAGGATGAACAAGAAACAGGGAAAGAAAATGAAGAATGTATATACTAGAGAAATACAATACAGGTAAGACCAGACCAATTAAGGTCAAATTCAGGTCACGAATGACAGCAGAGAATATCTTAGCAAAAACAAGAAAACTAGCAGACAGTGAGTAACATAAATAGGTATGAATAAAAAGATAAATGAATAAAGAGGAATGAGAGCATGAGATAACAAAAAGACTAGAAGCTAAGGAAAAAACGGGAAAATAACAGAGTCAGAAAAAGATAAATTCTATTGGAGAGTAGTGGATATGAAAGTGAGGAAACAGTTCATAGCAGAGAAAAACGGAAGGAAAACAGAGAACACAATGGAAGTAGCAGAAAATTATAAGTGTCTTACACAAATATAGATTCCTTAATAACAGGCTTGAACGAACTAAATGATTACCTGAAGGAAAAAGAACCGGAAATAATGGGAATTGTAGAGACAAATTTGAAAGGTCCACTACCACCCAACAGTGTAGGACATGTTACATATAATTATTGGATTAGAAACAGAGATGTAGGTCAAGGGAGTGGAGTTATGTTCCTGACTAAGAAGGATATAGATGTGAGGAATGTCCCACATGGAAAGAATAGAGTAGAGATGATTATGATGGATATGGAAGACAGGGAGGGGAAGAACAGGAAGTTTGTAGTAAATGATGTGCCTCCTAAAACGGCTTCATGGAAAGAGAGAGAACACAAAAGGTATGTTAGAAGATACAAGGATAACACTAAATAAGATAATGGAAGATGGAGGAAGAATAGTTATAATGGGTGACTTTATTTGTAAAGAAATCTGCTGGGAAGAGATGACAGTAAAGGGTGGAGACGACATATGGGGAAATGTACTACTTGATATGATTATAGGATATACAATGACGCAATGGATACAAGAGAATACTAGGTATAGAAATAAGGAGGAACCATCGAGACTAGACCTAATAATCACATCAGAACCTGATATAGTGAACAAGATTGAATATAAGACACCCATAAGTAAAAGTGACCACATATTGGTTGAACAGGAACTAAATGAGGAAAAATACATGAAAAGACGAACAATATAGAAAGTGAAGATTAATGTATGGAAAAAATTGATATATATATATATATATATATATATTTTAAGCAGACTGGAAAAAGGATACCCTAATAGGAAACAACAGTAGAAGAGAAATAGAATATTTTGACAAAAAATGATAAAGGAATGAAAAAATATGTTCCAAGAGAAAAACAAGTGAAGAATATGTAAAGTATAGGGAGTTAAAAGACAAAAGGGATAAAGCTTGGATAAAATGGAAAAAAGACAAAAGACCTGAAAAATGGAAAATATATACTAGTTATAGAAATCAATATGTACAAGTGTGCAGAGAAGAAAAGAGAAAATACGAAAAAGATGTCATAGAAAAATGTAAAGATCAATCAAAACTATTTTACAGATTTGTAAACAACAAATTGAAAACAAACAAGATTAGAGAAACTACGATAAGGAGTTAAATGTACAGAGGAAATAGAAATGGCAGAAATTATGAACAAGCATTTTAAATCGGTGTTTACGAGGGAGAATATACAACTTAGAGATATCGAGTGGGAGTAGAAAGTCCCCCCTATGAAAAAGATTGAAGCAACAAGGAATGAAATAATCACTTGAATAACCTCGATGTCAGAAAATCGCATGGACGGATGAATGGCAAACTGGATTTTGAGAAAATGCAAGATTGAACTAACAGAC
The DNA here is from genome assembly GCF_046742065.1 of Oratosquilla oratoria. Taxonomy (NCBI): domain Eukaryota; kingdom Metazoa; phylum Arthropoda; class Malacostraca; order Stomatopoda; family Squillidae; genus Oratosquilla; species Oratosquilla oratoria. Next base: position 1,645,450 of record NC_134810.1, on the reverse strand, counting down.
AAAATACATTGTCTAATAAGAAGATTAGGAGAGAGTAAATATAGTACCAATATATAAAGGGGGAAACAAAGAAGAGCCTACTAACTATAGACCGGTCTCTCTTACAAATACGATAGCTAAAATTTGTGAAAGAATGATCAAAACT
>NC_134810.1:1615305-1640305 GCF_046742065.1 Oratosquilla oratoria | reverse complement strand
CAAGCTATGTTTTACTTGCTTGTTAGGGGGGCACGGGGCCAGCTAATATTAGAAGAAAAAAAAATTTCCGTTCATGGATGTGGTCTAAAGCATATGAAATTCATTCACGTCCCGGCAAAGGACTCTCAGAGTATTAGGGGCGTACTTGAAAATTCAGAGTGTCAAGAATCAAGTGTAGTCATGAATGGTTATGTCAATGATGCTCCATCGAAGATTTATCTTCCCATTTTACCAGTCATTGTAGGTAATAAACTTAAAGTCATGGCGTTGTTAGATAGTGGATCAGACGCTACTTTCGTCACGGAAAGGGTGGCCTACGAGTTAGGTCTGAAGGGAGACCTTAGGGAGTACACCATTAGTACTTCAGGCCAGGGAAACAAAATCAAAAGTAGTATCCCTTAGCCTTACGTCACTGGATGGTAGACTACAGGCCAGTGTAACAAATGTCATGGTCGTTCCAAGAGTACCTGTTCGGCAACCACCTGTCAAAATTGAGTTTGGTAAATTCCCTACTTAAAGGTTATACCATTGAGCATAAGTCAGGTATCCGAGCCAGACGTTTTGATAGGGATGGAAAATGCATGGCTCCTAAAACCACTGGAGGTCAGAGGGGGTTCAGGTGAGAGCAAGCACCAACCTTATGCCACGAGGACTTACTCTGGATGGTCGGTAAACGGCCCAATTAGTGCGGGGATGTCCCATAATGTCGGCTCGTGCTTTGCAAGCTTAATCGAAGCGGATGTGGATGATGGAAAATAAATATGAAGATAGTGCGCCATCTCAGAACAACCAGAAGGTTATCAACCTTTGGGATAAAGAAATACGATACGAAGATGAACATTATGTACTGCCGATACCTTGGTGAGGTGAGCCAAACTTACCCGATAATCGTGACGTTGCCGAGAGACGATTAAGGAATTTGAACTGAAGGTTGGTGAAATCCAGGATATTGAATGTATACTTTGAGAATATTTCAGATTTGTTGAAAAAGGGGTATGCCGAGTATGTTTCTGAAGCTGATTTGAAGATAGATGATGGAAAAGTGTGGTACCTCCCGCATCATGCTGTTACAAGTGAAACCAAACCAGGTAAGATGAGAGTCGTATTCGACAGTGTTGCTCAAAAGAATGGAGTCAGTCTGAACAATCAGTGCCTATTGGGCCCAGATTTGAATAATAAGTTAATGCATGTGCTGCTCCGCTTTCGCCAACATTATTACGCCATCACGGCCGACATTGAGGCCATGTATCACCAGGTCAAAAATCCCATTAGAGACAGAGACGCTTTGAGGTTTCTATTGTATGTGGGTGATGAGGTGAAAGAGTTAAGAATAACCTCACATCCCTTTGACGGAATATGGTGCGCTAGTAGTAGCACCTACGCTTTGTAGAAAACTGTTGAAGACATGCGACCTTATGAGGAAATAAAAGACAAATTATTCCGGTCATTTTACGTTGACGATATGTTGAAGTCCGTGGCGTCACCCAAAGAGGCAAGGTAATTGAAGAAAGAAGAAGTGTCTTCAGACACGGAGGTTTTAACTTGACCAAATTCGTGATTAATAACGTCGAACTATTAGAGAGCATCAGTGAGCAAGTTAGGGCTAAGGAACCAAAGTAATTGACATCAAATATGCATAGCAAAGTACTTGGGATTAGATGGGACGTCGAGAACGACTGTTTCATTTTCGTTAGCAAGGGTGCTCAAACACAGAATGTGACTAGACGGGTTATACTGAGCCAACTTTCTTCGACTTACGATCCTTTAGGTTTAATTTTGTCAATCATTATTCCAGCCAAGATTTTGATCCAGGAGGCGACTAGACTTAAGATATCTTGGTTGAAATGGATAGCCTCACTAAACGAAATCTCGAGACTTCGCTTCCCTAGGTGTGTTTTGACCATAGAATTGTCTTGTTGTACTTCGGAATTGCATAACTTTTGTGATGCAAATGAGGTTGCCTTTGGTGCTTGCACTTATATCAGGACAACCAATCACGATGGAAAGATGCATATAGCTCTGCTAGCCAGTAAAGTCAGAGTAGCTCCCATCAGAGGAAGTCTCGGCTGCCGTTGAAACACTCAAATTAGATGTTGCTGTTAGAGGAGAGTTGGATATCCCCTTGCTCAAATCTAACTCCTGGTCTGACAATACCATAGTTCTGACCCATATACAGAACGAGACAAGAAGGTTCAAGACCTTCTTGGCAAATCGCCATACGCTCATTAGACAGGTTTCAGAGGCCAATCAGTGGCATCATGTTAGTTGTAAAGACAATTCAGCAAACATTACCTCGGGGATGCTTAGTAGACGATTTGCCAGTTTCTCGGGTCAATGGTTCTCCCTTCTTGTCAAATTACATGTATGCATGGCCAGCGCAAGGTAATCTTGTAGGATGCCTTCAGGATGAAGATCCGGAGGTGAGGCGTGACATACGCTCCACGGGTATTGTACAGTCGTGTCAGTCGGGCATCGCCCAACACCCAATCAATATGTTGATTGAACATCATTCAAGCTTTTACAAATTAAAAAAGGCTGTTGGTTGGTGGCTAAGGCTAATTCAATTCCTCAAGGGAACGGAGATTCAGCTGAGTTCACCAATTGGGATCCATGAATTAAGGCGCACAGAAAATCTAGTTAAGCACGTTCAAGGGCGTGCTTATTTCCATGAAATGAACAACATTAAAGCAGAGAAAACTGTGTTGAAATCCAGTTCAATATATAAACTGTCTCCTATTTTTATAGACGGCCTGTTAGTAGTCGGTGGTAGACTCAAGCATGCAGCCTTGACTGAGCGAGCTATAAATTCTGTGATCCTCCCTCATAACCACGGGTTGTCTACGTTAATTGTTCAGGACTGCCATAATTCTTTTCATTTGTGGTAGAATGGACACTCAGTCAGGTGCGTAAGATCATACGGGACAGAAAACTGATGAAGCGTGTCAAGATGTATTGCATAGTTTGTAAGAGATTATACGGGGCCCCCATGAACCAAAGAATGTCTGACCTCCCTCATGAGAGGTGTGAACCTGAGGGGCCTACCTTTAGGTGCATAGGAGTAGACTTGTTAGGACCCTTCTATGTTAAAATCAGGAGATCAGAAATTAAACGTTACGGTTGTCTGTACACGTGTTTTACTAAGAGAGCTATTCACATTAGGAAACTTGATGGCTTGTAAACTGACGCATTCATCAATGGATTCGTACGTTTCACAGCGGTGCGAGGTTATCCTAATAAGGTATGGTCAGACAATGGTACAAACCTAGTAGGAGTGAGGACTGAACTAGCACGTAATGTACGAGATCTTGACCGATCCTTGATCGTAAAGGAAACACGGCGACGTGACGATGAGTGGTCGTTCAACCCGCCTTCCGCGTCACACCGCGGAGGCGTCTGGGAACGCATGATTAGGTTTGTACGCAAAGTATTGTTTGCTTTGGTCATCAAGAGCCCCAGAATGGTTGATGATATTTTGCAAACCCTCTTCTGTGAAGCGGAGAGAATAGTCAACAGTCGGCCCCTCACCAAATGCAGTGGTGACGCAAGTGATGAGAGTCCACTGACTCTCAACTATCTGTTACTTCTCCAACCAAACTCTCCAATATCTTGGGGGGCTTTTCACGATGCCAATCCTTACCGCAAACATTGGCGTCACGTCCAACATCTAGTTAAACAGTTCTGGAAAAGGTGGGTTATTGAATACCTAGTGGAATTGCAAAGAAGGCAGAAATGGAACTCGGAAGACCCGAATCTCTCAGTCGGGGATTTGGTGCTTGTCATGAATGAAAACCCGGCACGTGGTTCTTGGCCGCTAGGGAGGGTCCAAGAAGTGTGGGTGAGCAAGGATGGATTGGTTCGTAGTGCCTGTTTGAAAACTTAGTGCAGTGAATTCATCCGATCCATTACAAAACAAGTATTCCTTGAAGGGTTTATGTAAATGTTCTACGCTATCTGTCTTTTTTTTTTTTGTGGGAGGTACGGCTCAATTTACTTGTGGTTACTTATGTATTTTGTAGTCTGTACAAATTGAATGCAATAGAAATATTCTTTATAGAATGACCTGCAGCGAGCGTCAACTAAGTAGAACCTTGTTTCAATCCCTGCGTACCTTACAGTAACTATGTATGTATATATATATATATATATGTATATATATATACATATATATATATATATATATATATATATATATTTCTTATTAAATAACACAGCAAACTGGGCGTTAGTTATCTTCTTATTGAGACTTTCTACTCTTCTAATAACTTTTCTCTCTAAAGGAGGGAGAAGGTATACAATATTTCCAAACGAGTCCATGATTGGGTAGGAAAACTAACATTATACGACGTTTCGCCTATGCATTAGGCATCTTCTGGTAATTTATTCAGAAATAAATACATACTTATATAATACAAAGATAGGTACATTAGGAGAGATCTAGGACTGTGACAGTTCATCCTTTCCAGCCCGCTACTCGTGACCCATACAACTCTAGGGTCCCGCACATGTTTTGTTGTATATTAACATACAACATGTTTTGTTGTATGTTAACATACAACAAAACATGTGCGGGACCCTAGAGTTGTATGGGTCACGAGTAGCGGGCTGGAAAGGATGAACTGTCACAGTCAGAGAGATCTCCTAATGTACCTATCTTTGTATTATATAAGTATGTATTTATTTCTAAATAAATTACCAGAAGATGCCTAATGCATAGGCGAAACGTCGTATAATGTTAGTTTTCCTACCCAATCATGGACTCGTTTGGAAATATTGTATACCTTCTTCCTCCTTTAGAAAGAAAAGTTATTAGAAGAGTAGAAAGTCTCAATAAGAAGATAACTAACGCCCAGTTTGCTGTGTTATTTAATAAGAAATGCATTGAAGAGAATCTGCTCCCTAAATTCACTAATATATATATGTATATATATATATATATATATATTTGTGTATTTTGGGAGCAGGTTCTCTTTTAAACATGTTTGATTGAATACGACAGCATTCTGGAAGTTGTTGAATTTCTTTCTTGTATTTTCTTTTTTTCTAATTATATTCTATATATATATAGATAGATAGATATATGTGTATATATATGTATATATATATATATATATATATATATACATATATATATATACTTTCCTGAAGAGGGCTACAGTTGATAGCCGAAATATAGGATTCTTCTTTATTCGAAGTTTATTTTCTCCGACTGTGGGTTTCCTGTGTGTCTGTAACCGTGAATGGTTGTGGTTACATGAGGAGGACTTAATGCGGGTGAGATAAACTCCAAAACGGGAGTTTTCTTCTATTTATTAACAATAACGGCAATCTGGTTAACTAAATTTACAAGGTACAAATGGCCCCTGTGGGCGAATAACAATATGTGCCAGGCCTTGACCTAGGGCACAACTGGCTGGCAGCCTCTCGGTCTGCCTAGCTCTGGCCGGTAGGCTCTTGACCTACCCCGCTCTGGTCGGTAGGCTCTTGATCTACCCAGCTCTGGCGTCTCGCTGGTAGGTTCTTCACCTACCCAGCTCTGGTGTCTCCTCGCCGGTAGGTTCTTCACCTACCCAGCACTGGCGTTCGTGACATGGGTGTTATAGGTTATATAGGGGGTTAGTGGGTTGTTGTAACTAAAGGCGTTAGTCTCGTTATTCTATGCATTGGGGTCAGTTTTATATATGAGGGTTAGTCCTATAGTTGGTGGATGTTGTTAGGTATATTGTTTATATGTTAGTTTATGGGTAATATAATAGGGGAGTTATAATAAAGGATTTTTGATAGGTTAGTCTGGTGACACTGGGTATCTATATCTTGTTTGTCTTGAAATGCGCTGCTTTAGCAATGGTTACATTGCCTCGCTGACCTTTTGAGGTACGTCCACGTACCTTGGTTTAAGGTCGTGATAGTGGGGTTTGGTGTACATAATTACAAAATCTAAGATATGATAATTTGTTAAGTTGCTAGTGGGGGATATTGATTCATAAAATTTGTTTGAGTGAGTAAAAGAAGGGGGATTTTTACATATATTATCATATTTTGAATGTGTTCAATAAGGCTATGTAAATTTTTTACACTTGTATATTCTCTTTTCAATGAGAATGAATTTTCACTTTTCAGTTGTGTCTCTGATCAATGAGAATTTTGATTATCTCTTTTCTCTGATATATATTTATATTGTACACTTTCACTACAGTCATAGCTTTACTGAAGACATGACATCCTAGATGGTTAGTTTGTTTTTAATTAATATGTTAGTTTGTGTATAGCTAAATATTTATATATATTGGTAAATAACTATACATTGCATAGAGATATATACAAAGTTACTAGTATTGTGAATGGTTATTGGCTACAATTTTCATGGGAAATTATGATTTCTGTTGTTCTTATTATCGCGCTTATACATATTGATATTTATCTAAGGCAGTTAATTTTTTGACAATTCTAATGCATGTATGGTATGAAATGCTTATTCATCTTCTTTGAGTGGGGGGGTTTTGAGTGTAGAATTCCGGGGCTTCACGGAAGAAGTACTTTTACAGATAGTGAAAAAGGTTTTTATAAGTAAATGATCGTGAGGACCTAACCTGTCGAATCGCATGACGCCCTGCGTCCGAAGGAGGAATAATCAATGTAATTTCATAGTTTAAGTATTAGTTGTGTTCATTTTGGGATTTGTCGTTGTGCTTTGGTTTGTCCTAATTTACTAGGTTTCGGGTGACTGCCTGGGAGATTTCTTCGCGGTGACATTTAGATATTTTGAGTCTACGTTAAAATTGAAAAATTATCTCGTAAGTTAAAATTACACTAGTGGATGTTTTGTTATTTAATTATTGAGTTCTGTCTATCGTGGTCTTTGATATTCTATAACTGCAAATAATAGTTATTTCTGATAGTTCTACGTGGGCTATTTTACATCTGAAGAGTTTTAATTAAGATTATTATTTTATGTCTTTGATACGTGGGTTATTTCTATGCATCTATGGGTTTGTGATATACAAAAAGTTTTAAAAATGGGGTACTTATGGTAGGTCTGCGCTGAAGTCTGGGTAGCACTGGCTTGCACTGTGGGTGGATGTGACACTGGCGTGGGCTGTGTTGATTCCTCGGTGGTTTTGAGAGATTGCTTTGCAAGCAATTCTCGGTGAGCCAAGGGTGGCGGTGGGTGGAGGGTGAGGTTGGGTGGTTGGGGTGGGTAAGCGAGGATGCTGACCCGATGTGAAGAGCAGGTATGTTAGGCGGGTCCGGGCCTAACTGCTGTGAAGCTCCTGGTCTGGGTGGAAGGGGTGGAGGTGGGTTAGGCGGATCGGGGCCTAACCGATGCGAGGCTCCTGGTCTGGGTGGTCATGAAGGGGGGTGGAGGTGGGTTAGGCTGGTCTGGGCCTAACCGCTGCGAATTCCCTGGTCTGGCTGGTCATGACGGGGTGGGGGTGGGTTAGGCGGGTCTGGGCCTAACCGCTGCGAATTCCCTGGTCTGGCTGGTCATGATGGGGTGGGGATGGGTTAGGCGGGTCTGGGCCTAACCGCTGCGAATTCCCTGGTCTGGCTGGTCATGACGGGGTGGGGGTGGGTTAGGCGGGTCTGTGCCTAACCGATGCGAATTCCCTGGTCTGGCTGGTCATGAAGGGGTGGGGGTGGAGGTAGGTTCACGTCCGGCTCCTGAATTATAAAAAAAGGGGGGAATTAGTGGGAGCCTATGGTTTATACTCACGGTGATTGGTGACGGTAGTTGTGGATGGCGGATGAGATTGTCTCTTGGATGTGTCTCGTTGGTCTGGGTCCACTGCGTCTTGACTGAAGTCGTGATGTCGTGTCGATCTTGGAGTTAGTGCGCTGAACCTCTACAGCTGATTGGATTCGTCTGGTCTCGGCTTGGGTTTGCTGCTTGAAGGGATAGAGGGGTGATGGTTAGTAATACTTACCGAGTAAGGTGCTGAGTTTTGCAGATTTTGCGTTTTTCTCGGGGGAGGACAGTAGGGGTGAGGTGGAGTATTTTCTCTCGGAGATTGGGTCTTGTGGTAGCTGAATGGAATCTTGTGAATTGATTGAAGTTCGATCTCTTGGTTGGGATTCTTGTTTGATATCGGATTGGAATCTTGATACGGTGCTGTGTAGAGTTGACAGGATCTATTCTGACAGAGGTCCCTCTGTAGACATCTATCGAATGATTGGTAGCGTACTGCCACCAGGTGGTTTAAAATCGAATGCTTTCGATTTCACCACCGATTCTAGGATTGGCGCAACTGTAGATCAAAGCTGCGATCTTAGAATTCAGACTGTCGTCTCAAAGGGAGTGGTTGGTGGAGGGGTAGTGTGTAGAAAGCTTGCTGACGAAGCGATGTCTGCTTCGTAGACAGTAATCTTGTTCTTCTGAGCTGTAGGCGTGGCTGGTTGGCGTGTATGTTGCTTGGAGCTAAATAGAATCAAGTGGCTTGACTCCTTTATTCTGGGAGCTTGAGAAGTCGAAGATAGACAATTTCTTCTTCGTAGAACGTGGTCTGTTCCTTCTGAATGGTAGGCGTGGTTGGTTGGCGTGTGTTGCTTGGAGCTGAATAGAATCAAGTGGCTTGATTCCTTTATTCTGGGAGCTTGAAAAGTCGAAGATAGACGATTTCTTCTTCGTTGACCGTGGTCTGCTCCTTCTGAATGGTAGGCATGGCTTGAATGGCTGAATATTTTATTCGGCCTTCTGTGGTAGGCACGAGAGTAACCAGTGTTTCTTGGTATAAGGTAGGCTTGTCTCTTCGGAGTTTGGAATGAGAGCACCGCTCGCCAGTTTGAATGGTTGTGTAACCTTGGTTGCGTGGCTGAGTACGGCGTTTCTATTCAGAGCGTGGGAGCACTGCTGCCGCCAGTGTAACCGTGAATGGTTGTGTGGCGGAGGACGGCGCTTCCATTCATGGCGTGGGTGCACCGATGCCGACAGTGTAACCGTTAATGGTTGTGTGGCGGAGGACGGCGCTTCTATTCAGGGTGTAGGTGCACCGCTGCCGCCAGTGTAACCGATAATAGTTGTGTGGCGGAGGACGGCGCTTCTATTCAGGGCGTGGGTGCACCGCTGCCGCCAGTGTAACCGATAATGGTTGTGTGGCGGAGGACGGCGCTTCTATTCAGGGCCGAGGTGCACCGCTGCCGTCAGTGTAACCGTTGGTGGTTGTGGTTACATGAGGAGGACATAATGCGGGTGAGATAAACTCCAAAACGGGAGTTTTCTTCTATTTATTAATAACAAGCACTCGGCTGACGCCGGCCGTGGCTCCGCCACGGGTGCTTGGCCTGCGGCGCCGCTCGCCTTCGCGCCCTGGGCTCCGCCCAGGTTAAAACAGTGCGCGGGGGAATAAAAGAAAGATATTGATTCTGTTTTTTATTATTCTTTATCTTTTGTACAATATTTTACATGCTTTAAAATTTTTCTTGGTGGAGTCTCCGGGCAATAACGTCAACCTGTCATCAAACTTTATTATTTCTCTGTCGATGAAATAGACGACCTCTTGTATCTCCTGTAATCATCTTCGTCAGGAACTTTCCTCCCTTAATTCAACCTTTACCTTCATCAGGTTTGCTGCTCTAAGAACGTGGATTTTTCCTTGAAGATGTCCGGATGGCCTATCGTTCGTTTCATAGATACTCTGTATTTGTCCATACCATTTAACACGTTTGAAGATGATTTCAGGTCTCATTTTACTCTTATTTTCTGCTATACACGCACACATGCACACACATAGATACATACATGAACACACACACACACACATTTTTGCGAATTTTTCTTCCATCTTTTCTTCCAGCTTTTCCTTAACGTCTTCCAACTTGTCCCCTGAACTTTCCTCAACTTTCGTTTAGCTGTGCAAAATCATTTTGACGGCTTCTTCGGACATGGAGTAGATATTCTTCGGAATGACAACCTTTCCTTGTTCCGGTTCCTCTTCTGCCAGGACGGGGTCCTCGTTTTCGGCAACTGTGGGCACTACAGGTAATTCCTCTTCTCTTCTTAGGTGCTTGTAAAAAAGCTCTTGGTAAACACAATTACGGGCTGGTTTTAACTCGTAACTATCATTTACTTTCTCCCAGCCAGTATACACTATTAACGAATCCCAGTTAGTTACTCTAGAACACGCAACATAAAGTTGGCCGTGCGCAAAGCACTGGGCCGTATCAAGAAGGAGTCCACAACGATGAAACGTCTGTCCCTGGGATTTACAGTATTAATCGTCATAGCGTAGCTAAGTTTTACGGGAAATTGTTTACGCTTGAAATACACGGGAGTATCCGTGGCCTCCAAGGTTATTCTTGGTAACAAAACTTGTTCACCCCTATAGCTTTCTCCCAAGATCTTACCAACAATAATGTTCTTACGTAAATTTGTTACAATTATTCTAGTACCGTTACACAGTTTCGGCGGACATATGTTCCGTATAACCATGATAACGCACCCTATTTTAAGCTTCAATTCATGGAGGGGAATAGACGGGCTTGATAACGAATTGAAAACGGACACCTGAATGTCCATATTGTCCTCGTGGGCACTATCCACACTCTGGTACGTCACTTCTCGCTCTTTCGATTTCTCATACACAATCATATTTATTCTGTCGACGTCTTCATTAGTGAGTGAAATTATAACTCTTTTCTCAAAGTAAAGAGCATTCAAGTGATTTTCTTTTAGGTTGTCATACACCTTTTTCACTAACTCTTCCCTGGTTTCGACCAAGACTCCGAATTTCTGAGGAAACCGGACAGGGCCAGTTTCTCCACTTCCCAAGGCTAACAGATTTTTAGCAAACCTCTTGTTCTCAACGTCTTTGGAGTCGAGTCTCACGTTCTCTGTTAATTCTAACTTTGTCAGATCGTCCCAGAAATAGCTGGATTTTATACAATATTCGAGCTCGTCGTTCTTTCCGCCTCCTCTTATAACTGGTAGAATTTGCCTAAAATCTCCTGCACAAACAAAAACTATTCCACCCATAAAAAAGTATTTTTCTGTTATGTCTCTTAAAGTTATATCCAGTGATGTGATCGTATTCTTGTTTGCCATTACAACTTCGTCCCACACTATGATTGATGTCATCCTTATAAGTCTTGCCATCTCAGTGTTCTTCTTGATACTGCAGGCGCGAATTTCGTTGTTTACCAGTAACGGTATTTTGAACATATTGTGAGCCGTCCTTCCTCCGTGCAAGACTGTAGCGGCTATGCCCGAAGAAGCGACAGCCAAGGCTATTTTTCCCTGGGAACGGACTGTGTCCAGAATAGCGTTAAGAACGAAAGATTTCCCCGTGATCCGGGGGCGTCAAGGAAAAACCCGTTATTCTTGTATTCGGAAGACCTTGCTACGCGGTTCATTACAACATCGTAACAATTCCTCTGTTTATCATTCAAAAGCACTACCTTCTCCTTAACCTCTTCTGCTAACCTTTCTTTGTTGTACGATTTTTCCCTGCGTATGATGTTGGTTGTCCTTTCACCTTCTCTAGAAGGCGGCAGCCCGTATTGATCAATGTTTCCTCCTCCACAATTCCACACGTGTTCTTGTATATCGTCTAAGGCATCAAGATAAATTTCGTCGTTGTATTCTGTTAACTTCCGAAAGTGTAAAAAGTCACTGGCAAATAGATCCTTTGTCTCTTCCCAAATAAGTGAATGATCTTCGAGGTCCGAAAACACCAACATGCTAGCGTACGTAGCTCTTAACTGTTTTCGGTCGTTTGTGTGGTTTATGATCTCCATTATTGTCTGCCTCCATGCTTCCTCGTCGTTTAAGAGTCCCATTGCTTTGACGGTTTCCCTGAAGGTGTCGTAACTTTTCCCTTCGACGGTTCTTAGATCTTTAAAAGAAGTAGGGCCTCATCTATGCGTAAGAAGCAGTCTTAAATAGAAAAGTTCAACGGTTTTATTTGTCACAGCCCTTATACGCCCTAAAGAGGATGCGCGCGTTTTTCGTTCAACCCACTTTAACGTTTTCTCGTCAAATAGGAAATGATGAGGTACTTGGTGGTAGTATAGACTTTCCGCAAACTCATTATGAGAACACAACTTGAAAAATGCCGTCAACTGGGTGTCCTTTTTTGTTTTCTTATCAATTTCTTCCTTTGAAGTCCCTTCTGTGTAAAACACTTCGTTTTCGCCTTCCAAGTGTAAATCAAGGTCCACCACGGCAGGGTAACTTTTGTGAATAGCAAATTTAAATATCTTCCATGTCGCCTCGTTAGCATTAAAATACCTACCCTCCTGAAAGTTTCTAACTTCGTTAACGGAATCGTTTTCGCCGGTTTTTGTGAAGAGAATACGATAACAGCCTTTGTTTACATACTTTGTAACATATGCAATACATTTGATAGAATTTGAACATTCAACGTTAATGTGTGCGTTATACTTTAAACAAAGATACGGGTTATACGGAACAACCCACGAATTATCCACTGTAACTTTTTTGTCATTTATATTTTTTGTAAATGAGTGGCCGCCTTCTCCGACAGACCTTCTTTGGTACAAAGGGTAACTGTTGTTTCCAAACAATAATTCCTGTCTGCATAGTTTAGGAAAGCCTTTTCCACATTTTGGTTGGTCCGATTGCTTTCCTTTGCAACACGCGTTAGACTCGTCAAAACCTTTACAGGGACCGTGGATCATATATCTTGTTACAATTTCGTACAACCTAGGTTCCTTGGTTTTATCGGGACCATTAAGGCAGTGTCCAAAACCCACAAACCCTGGACACTGTCTTAATTTTTCATCTTTGCCCATTCTTTCCTGGGCTGATGTAAATCTTCCTCTCCTATATTTCTTCCAGTTATGTCTGTCATTGCCTTCATTTGTTAATTTACCTCTTTTTTATGGTCGCACTATTAGTGGTATAAATTTATCAAAGTTTCATTTTCGCATTTTACCTCAGCCAGTTCCCTTTTTAATGCACTTACTTCTTTATCTATTTCAACATTTGCTTTCTTTAAGTCACTTACTTCTTTATTTGTTTCAGATTTAATTTCTTTAGATCATTAATCTCTTGCTTCCATGAATCCTTCATAATTCTCATCTCCCTCTCTCTGTCTATAATTCTACTCAAATTTCTTTTCTCGTACCCAATAAATCCAGAAAAAGGCCCTTCTTCACCACTCTCTGAAAATCTTTTCGAACCTAACGGGGATTTAAATTCCATGTTTACATTTTGTTTTGCTACTGCGCCAGTAGAGACCTCAGAGCTCATGTTTACGTTTCGTTTCACTGCTTCGCCACTAGGGGTCTTCTCTAGCCTGTTTCCATTTTCTTAAATTTTTCTTCAATACTTACTATTTCCCCTGTAATTAAACCATCTCGGGCATTCACGAGCATTTCCCTTCCCATCCAACACAACCTAGGTATCCTGCTATTGTAGCACTGTTGAGCCGTTCAAATATTTACATGTTGTCAGTCTGACCGTTCGTGTGTGCGCGCGCGCGCGTGTGTGTGTATGTGAATGTATGTGTGTGTGTGTGTGTGTGTGTGTATGTGTGTGTGTGTGTGTGTGTGTGTGTGTGTGTGTGTGTGTGTGTGTGTGTGTGTGTGTGTGTGTGTGTGTGTGTGTGTGTGTGTGTGTGTGTGTGTGTGTGTGTGTGTGTGTGTTTCCGTGTATTTGTGTGTATGCATAATTACAATATAATACAAATCTTTCCGGTTATATATGAATATGTGCTACATCTTTTCCTGTGCCTTTAAGACGAGTATAGGGACGATGGTCCTACACATTTTTCCTACCTAAATGAAATTCTAGGAAAGCGGTGTCTGCAGGCCGTCTCCTCGTCTGCAACTGGTAGCAAAGACAACACAAAAACACTACAAGATATCTTCAGAGAAATCATCCGCCTTATATATTCATCCAAAGAACAGCGCACATTTCTTTGACATGACTCAGCAGAGAAACCTTTGCCTCTTATCCTCTTTCTCTTTCTCTGTCTCTTTCTTTTGCTCTTTTTTCCTGTTTCCTGCTCTCCATTCCTGTTTTCTATGATTTACTCCTGTATTTTTTCATTTCTTTCCTCCTCTTATCTTCCCGCTTTCTTGCTTCCCCTTCCTTTAGTTATCTATTTATCTCTTATTTGTCTATCCCCTTTCTCTTTTTCTCTTCTTTTGCTCCTCCACCTTTCTCCTCTCTCCACTTTCCCCTGATGTTTAACCACATTTCTTAATCCCGTTTTTCTTTTCTACTGGCAAAAGTAACTACGAGATGAAGGTTGCCAGATAAGCAGAATCTTTCCCAGAGGCCTTCTTTCATCTCTACAAAACTAAAGAAAAGGAAGGGATAGACCTAATTGAATCCGGCAAGGATGTCTTAATAGATTCAGTAGAAAAGTTGAGAGAGGGGTTCGATAATAATTTTCTCTCTGTACTTACAATAGAGAGAATAAATATTGTACCTGACTGTGACCCGATTTTTAATAGAGATGAGGGAAGTAGATTAACTTGCATCAACTTTAGCAAGGATGAAGTAGTGAAACAGACTGAGAGACTTAAAGCTACAAAATCCCCGGCTCAAGACGAAAATTTTCCGAGAGTGCTAAAAGAGTACAGATTTGAAATTTGTGAACAGTTAATGGACGTATTTAGTAAGTCAGTAGACATTGGATTCGTACCAATTTTTGTGGGGCAGGCAAACGTTGTTCCTATTTCTTAAAGGGTGATCAATCTTTTATGCACAATTAGAGGCCAATTACATTGAAGTCGGTTATAATTGAAAGGCTGAAATCAATAATAGTTAATAGAATAAGGGCTCACACCGAGAGGCATGATTTCATTTGTGATTCATTGCATGAGTTCACCTAGGGCAGGTCACATGTAACTAATCTTTAACTGTTACACTTAGGCGACATAAAACAGTGATATTTACGATGTTATTCACCTTGACTATAGCAAAGCGCTCGACAAGGTGCCCCACCAAAGACTACTAAATATAGTCAAAGCCCATGGCATATGAGGAAAATTGCTTGAATGGATTAGAGCATGTATTAGTGACAGAAAATAGCGGGTTACCATTAACAGTGTAAAATCCAAATGGGGGAGTGTCACTATTTGAGTTCTCTCTCTCTCTCTCTCTCTCTCTCTCTCTCTATATATATATACATATATATATATATATATATATATATATGCATATACACACAATTATATATAAACATATATATATATATATATATATGTGTGTGTGTGTGTGTGTGTGTGTGTGTGTGTGTGTGTGTGTGTGTGTGTGTGTGTGTGTGTGTGTGTGTGTGTGTGTGTGTGTGTGTGTGTGTGTGTGTGTGTGTGTGTGTGTGTATTGTTATGCATGAGTGTTTTTTTTCTATGATAAACTATGTATTATGTAAATTATGTATTGTGTATGTATTATGTACGAAACTATGTATTATGTATAAAACCATGTACTATGTAAGTTTAGTGTCCCTTCGCCTCCGACGACTAGTGTCGTCTGCTAGGTGATACGTTGTTCGGAGGTACGATGAATGTATTCCTTGTATTGTGGTGTAGTATGAATGCTTAACCGCACTAGTACATGAATAATTATATGTAATCGTCATGTACAGTCTGATATAAAAACTTGTATCTTGTAACGAAGAATGTGGATGCCGTTAAGTTTGCTGTATTGGTGGCCGAATGTGACGAGGGCGGCTGGCCAGGTGGGTTTTAGTTAGTTGGCCTGGAGGGACCGAGCTTGTAAGAACTGGTGAGAATACCCTGTGTCACGTAAGATTAAACATTTTAATTCCAGTGCAGTTAGGTCTCGAGTGAGTAAATTAACTTTGATGATTATATTCCGTGTGTGTCTATGTCTATAAAGTAATGGTTATACTTTCCCAAAGATCTTTATTTTCTTAAATACTCTTGTTGAAAGCTGCCGGCTTTTCCGTGTTTCAGTTCTCATTCGCCGGCAGCATCTTATTCTATATTGGAATTGTTCTGTACATGCTTAAGCTTTCATTTATAATTAAATCTATTTTCCTTTGTTGCTCTTTATTTGAAACAATATAGTGGAATGCTCTTAAGAAACAGTTGATTGGTAATTACACAGAACTTAAGGGCCCAAGTCCTCTCTCATAATCCGGACTTTGTTACGCCATATTGGGGCCCTCAATTAGAATACTCGGGGATCATCGTGCCCTGGGAAGTCATGGCATAACAATATATATATATATATATATATGTATATATACATATATATATATATACATTTATATGTACATGTATATATATATGTATATGTATATATAAACGAATTGGAGAATGGGATTGATAGTGGTATAAGTAAGTTCCTTGAAAGTGGCAGTTGCCGACAAGATTGATGAGTTAAACACGGAAAAACATCTTATGGACTGGAAGAATGCAGAGCTGCTGATACGAGAACCAGACAAAATCCGCAGGAAGTGTTTAGAAACAGCAATCATTCAAGGAACGAACACTATTGAACAAAACAGGGGCATGTTTAACATCTCGCCTCACATAATTCCCCTAATACCCATGGCCAGCAAAATTCTAAATATCTAAACCACCCTTTGTGGACATTTCGCCAACGGACGTTTGGGCCAGCATTCTCATCCTTTCCCAGTGTTCAATCCCCCCCCCTTCTCCTCCTCTTTTCCTCCTCCTCCTCCTCCTCCTCCTCTTCCTACCCCCCTTTTTCTCTCCCCGTTCCCTCCTTTCCCCTTATTTAATCTCAAGCATTCGTATCTCAACTTGTACTTGAAAAAGCTGTAATAAGCAAAACGTCGTACAAATAAAGGCTCCGTCCTCAAATGGTGTTTAACTCATCAATAAATAAGCTTGCGGACGACAATAAAGTAGGATGCCATATTAGGTAAAGGGAGGATGCCGGGATACTGTAGGAAGATTTTCACAAATTGTTTAGATGGTCGGTGAAATGGTAAATGAGCTTTAACATTTCAAAGTGTAGTGTGTTAAACGTAAATTTACACAACCCCAAAAACAGGTAACATCATTTTCTTCTTCCATTCTCCATTTTCTATTTCTTTCTTGACCTTCCCTAACCCCCTTTCTCGAGTTCTCTTCATCTCTCTCCCCTGTCTTTCCTTGCCCTTCGACACCCGTCCCTTTCATTTCCTTCTTTGCTCCTTTCCTGGTCAATCCCAACTCTCTATAATTGTTTGTTTCTCACCAAAGCACACGGAAATTATTTTTCTGCCCACCAGTCTCTTGATATCTCAACTGTTGTTTTCAGACGTGGAGAAATTGGTGAAAGGATTCATAAAATATTTTTTTATGTCAAATGTAGTGGCAGTTACAGGAAAAATTGGGGTTATGTAACATATATAGACTGCATAAATACATACATACATACATACATACACACATACATACATACATACATACATACATACATACATACATACATACATACATACATACATACATACATACATACATACATACATACATACATACATGCATATTATTATGTTGACGCCAAATTCCGGTGTCTCCTCTCTACACCCCTGTCTCGTCTGCTCACCCTGAAATCTGTGATTCTGACAGCAAAGTGGTATCATATAAACAAGACCATTTCGTATATACATACATAGATACATACATACATACCTGTTAGCTGAACAATCTTGCAATATATTCATTGCAACATTCAGGAGTCCCAGGATCATCATCATGTCACAGATTTTGGTTGAGGCATTCTTTGTGTGGCCTCCCCTTGCATTCATATTGTCATTTTGTATTTGCTTTCTATCCTGAAGTAGTCACAATATATCTTTTTTGCCTTTTGTTGTTTTATTTCCTTAGGGATTTCCTTATTAGATCAGACAACTACCTGCCCGATCGCCCAATTATACACTTTAATGAATCTATGCATATACTACATTCCAACTGTTATTCCTGAAAATACCATTATACAAATCGTATCCTATGGCGACATCATACATAACGTGCGCAACTGCATCAACAAATTAACATATATTCAGTACGGAAGACCCGTGTTGGACTTTGTTGATACAAAATAAAAGATATTTATGTTCAGCATACACCGTCACAAATCATGTTCACTCAAACCAGGATATTGAAAACGATCACTGCCGGTACACATATAAGACCAAAAATTAAAGGGAGCCGTGGCTCCGGGAGTTTATAACTTATCCTGTCGGGATTGTGATCTATTGTATCTTGGTCAAACCGGCAGGGACCTGATCACTAGATTAACCGAACACAATAGATCATATGCCAAAGAAAGTTTGGCTCTATTCCAACCGTCAGCAACAAAAATAATTGTCTGGACTAGGGTAAGGCATTAATGTTCATGTCTAATTGCTGTTTCAGGAAGAAAATCTTGAATCCGCCTTAACTGAAAAATGTTCAAACCTTAACATTTTCAAAGGAAAATGGTCTAGCTGTGAGTCGTTTATTTAAGAATCCTAGACATCCTGACCCCGTTCTCTACCCGTATCCGACCCCGCACTCCTCCCCCCTCTGACCTGACACCCCTACCCCTTCTGACCTCGCAGACCTCTTTCTCCTGACACCGCCCTGAGTGACGGATTGTTACCCGTCATCTACCCATGCTTCTGCCCCTCTTTTATCTTAACAGTATTTAAGTCTCTTGTATCTTGTACTTTCCTGATGAGGGCTATAGCTATCAGCCGAAATATAAAAGACTAACTTCTTTTTTTATTTCTTTTTTCATTCTGACTGTGGGCTTCTCGTACGTTTAACAAATGCACTACTATATTTCGTCCTAGTGATATATATATATATATATATATATATATATATATATATATATATATATATATATATATATATATATATATATATTGTTATAACCAACCGTGAATCAAGCCACTTTCAAATCGCCCGCCTACTACTTACGGTTTCGAACATGACTCGTGGCCAGCATAAGTTGTATAAAAGTATGAGTTCGAACCATGCCGTGAAACTATTGGCCCCGCCTTCCTCGGGTATAAAAAGAGCCTCCCCGGTTGTCCACCCTCCACTCTCACACAACTCCAGGTCTCACCTCTTCGACGCTGTATATCGGTGCATTGCTGTTTTGTTCGCAAGTATTGTTTAAATCAAATTCTTTGGATTGTATAGGATTATTAATTATTTTGTGTGAATTATATATGCTTGTTAAGACTCGGTGATTTGTGAATTGTATGTTTTCTTTATTAGGAAAGTGTATTTATGTATATTCAGAATACTGTGAGTGTATGTTTGTAAATGTTAATCAGTAAAACTTTATTTTTTCTTTATGTGTAAATATAGTTAATTAAGTTTCGTGCAGACGTCTATCTTACCTCAACCATAATCCTTATAATTCTTACTTACATTCAGTCTCAAATAGTGCTTTTCCTCGGAACGTATTTTTATCTACTTAATTTACCTATACGTTCCACGTTATTGTTGTGGACATGCTTCCCAACTGGAACTCGACTTACCCCTAGATTCGACTGAATCTCCACTCATTACGTTAACTCAGGCCAAACCAAGCAAGTAACCCATGACAATTGGGGGCCTGCCAAGGGATGTTATTCTGTATTTACGTGAAATAGATTAGTGACCCGTAGGTAATATCGAAGTCTGCTAACCTCTTAACGTCAATTATCAGTAACACGTGCGATTGTCACTTTATTCATGACCATACACTCACTGTCACTGAATTATTTATGCTTTATTTAAATTTTCAATGTTACCTAACGTAACATTGATGATAGGATGTAAATTTATGTGTTCGATTTGTGCTTAATTATCAATACGTTAGGTTAGATGATAGGATACAAAACTTTAAGGTATCGATTATTCGAAGTGTGTAAGACCCCGACATTCATATGTCCGAAATATTCAACCGGTTCCAAAGGAGAACCTCTATTCAATAAGTTCGCAGTAACTCACCCAAGTAATTTACCGGTATTCAACTACCACCTCCCTCCCGAGTTAACTAGCGATCTTCCTAAACTACCCACTTGCTGTAGCCCTAACGCCGAACAATAGTTACGACCCCGTTATAATGATCTTTCCTCAGCAACTATGCCTAGGAGATTTATACTATCCCCCCCACAGCTTCGAAAGTTAACTATACCTGCACAGTAAGCCGTGTATTCAAAAGATTCAGACAATTAGTTAGCCATATTCTGATTCAGCGACAGTCTATGTGTGAGCTATCCTCTTTCCTATCGGGAAACCTCGAAGCAGACTATACGTAAGTTACGGGCGTATACTCTGAGCGCTGAACCATAGTATACACCCCGTCTATTTAATAAATGTTCATAGACCGGGTTCTTATAGAGACCCACCATAGATTTCACTCCCTCCGAACAGGGATTTAGTCAATTTTTCGTGTGTGAAGTCCAAGAATTGGTTTATACTAATATCCCTGGAGTGGAATTCTCGTGTATATACACTCGCTATGCCTTTCAATATAGAAACTTTGATAAAAAAAATCCCTCAGTGGATCAGTTAGAGTATGATCTCAAAAAGGATGATTGGAGACTGTTGGCTCAAACCTACCAAATTAATGCTCCTGCTAGATTACGTAAAGATGAACTCAAACGAGTGGTCATCGAATCCCTCGTAGATTCGCTGGTACTGGATGCCGAGGCATTCGAACTACTACGCCAGGAAAGTGCTCGTTACGTAACTGAAGGAGACCCTATAAGTGATAGTGATCCCCCCTTGCAGCCTGAAGCACGCTCCCTCCCCCCCAATCTCCCTCCAATAAGTCAGTAGTATCTTTAGAATTAGAGAAAATTAAACTAGAGAGAGAGAGAGAGAATGAGACAAGAACGAGAAGAAAAAGAGAAAGAACGAAAAGAAAGAGAGAAAGAACGAGTAGAAAAAGAGAAAGAGCGGGAGCTTGAATTACTAAATTTAAAAGAACGAGAGAAAGACCGTGAGCTTGAGCTGAGAAAAGAGGAACTTGCCAGAGAAAGACAGTGTGAGCGTGAAAGAGAACGTGAGAGAGAACGAGAAGAAAAAGAAAGAGAACGTGAGAGAGAACAAGAAGAAAAATAAAGAGAACGTGAGAAAGAATGAGAAGAACAAGAAAGAGAACGTGAGAACAGAGAAAAGGAACTTGCAGTAGAATACTAAAGAAAGTTAAAATTGTCTGACATATATAAGAAAAATAAATCTATCCACCTATTAAATACCCAAGTTGCCTCTCTTCCCAATTTCAATGAGTCAGACCCAGAATACTTTTTTAGGCAATTTGAACGTTTAGCTGAGCACGTAAACTGGCCCGTAGAAGAATGGGTGTGGATCATACAAAGCAGATTGGTAGGAACAGCCGCCAAAGTCTTCAACAGTCTTGAGGAATACTCATCCTATGAAATAGTCAAATCTAGTATCCTCAATGCCTATCAAGTTACTCCTTGAGTCTTACCGTAAAAAATTCAGAAATTTGACCAAATCTGCTAACTCGACATTTGTCGAATTTGCCTCTGAAAAACTCAGAATCTTTAAGCTATGGCCCACTGCCACCAAAGTAAAGACTTACGATCAACTCATTAACTTGGTGGTCTTCGAGGAATTTAAGCGCAGAATTCCATTCCAAATCATGCTTCATTTAAATGGAAAAGATGTATTTGATTTAACTGAAGCAGCATTACTTGCCAATGAATACGCAGTACTTTTTTAAATAGGTTGAATGTATAGCGGGGAAGCCATTTTATGAAGTCATTAGTAGGTTCCTTTGCCACTCCCGATGATAAGCAGGCAGGAATGACCTCTATCCCTACCCCCCTCTTCTCTTACTGTAGTTACTGTAAGAAACCTGGCCATCACATCACTCGATGCCAAGAGCCAGGTTATAGATTGTCAAAGTGCCCAAGTGGATCGAAAGCACTTACCCAGTATACTGGACCTAAATCTTACGATCCCCATAGACCGGTGACCAATGTAGTGAAAGATAACTCTCACCCCTGTGAAGATGCCTTTAAAGACTTCAAGTCCCGTGGGGAAATTTCTGCTGATGAAAAAAGCCACCTTTTGCCTATTGCAATTTTACGAGACACTGAAGCAGCTCAGTCCATAGTGAGCAAACAGGCTTTGCCTGAGATAACTAAGAGCATGACGGAAAAGAAAGTAACTGTAAGCGATCTATCATCTACCCAGCCCATTGAAATAACACGAATCTTTTTGAAATGTCAGTTGTTCCAGAAAGAAGTAGAAGTTGGTGTTTGGAAAGACTCTATGCCTGTCCCCGGGGTTGATCTCATCCTAGGAAATGATCTAGCTGGTTCTATGGTTGTTCCTCCCCCAGATATTACTAAGTTACCTAGTAACAAGACCCCTACTGTTGTGGAAGATCACCTTCACCCTAACATTTTTCCTCTGTGCGCAGTCACCAGATCTCAAACTCCCCTTTCTGATAGTAATGTAACCTATAAGTTTGATCTTCCCAACCAACTAATTTCCCGAGAAAGCTTAATCAAAGCTCAACATGATGACCCTACTTTAAAGAACCTCCATAGACTAGCGGTCGATTCCAGGGAAGAGGTCGACCATTTCCCAGGATACTATTACCAGGATGGTATCTTAATGAGATGTGACAAACCTTCCAACTGCTCTGACTAAGATTCTTGGGCAGAGGTCCACTAGATAGTTATCCCTTTATCCATCAGAAATCAAGTGATTGAAATAGCCCATGATGGAGCTGTAGGGCATATGGGAGTCGGTAAGACTTATAAGAGAATTCAAAATCATTTTTTCTGGCCTAGTTTTAAAAAGTAAATTTCAGAACCAGAAAATCCCCCAGGCTCCCTTAAACCCCCATTCCAGTTCCAGATGAGCCCTTTGATAAAATCATTATAGACTGTGTTGGACCCCTGCCTAAGACCAAGAAAGGAAATAAATTTATTCCTACGGTCATGTGCCCGGTAACGAAGTATCCTGAAGTTTTTCCTCTTAAGAGAATAAATGCCAAAGTTATAGCTGACACCTCATTAAAAAAAAAAATTACTCAAGTAGGATTGCCAAAAGAAATACAATCCGATCGAGGAACTAAATTCACGAGTGACCTCTTTGCCAGTACCCTAAAGGAGCTAGGTATTTCCCAAATCCTGTCCTCTGCATATTGGGATGAGGGGTTGCCTCTAATGTTGTTCGCTGTCAGAGAGACGGTTCAACAGTCATTGGGATACTCTCCCTTGGAACTGCTCTATGGGCGCCAGATCAAAGGGCCCCGCAAGGTTCTCAAAGAACTGGTACCAGGAAACTCCTTAATATCCTACTCAGACAGTAAATCAATTCTTGGTTAAATTAAAAAGTCAATTACACAAAGTAAGGAGCATTGCCTTGGAAATTTCAAAAAACTTCTCAACATAAAATGAAGGCTCATTTTGACAAAAAAATTAAAGTTAGAAAATTCAATCCAGGTGATGAGGTACTTCTTTTCTTACCAGTCTCAAATTCCAGGGCCCTTATGTAGTTTCTCATCGGCTGGATAAACAAAATTATGTATTTCTCACTCCTGATCGTCGTAAAGATTCTAGACTAGTACACATCAACCTAATGAAAGAGTACGTCCACAGAAAGCCGATACGACGGCTCTCAAGTCCAACTCTGCCCTCCTTGCAGACCCTATTCAGTGCCTTGGGCACCTAGACGAAGTGAAACGAGTCAGCATAATTCGGTTATTCGAGAAGCACCCCTCCGTATTCTCGGATAAACCAGGATTGTGCACCACCATTACTCACGACATAGAGTTGCAGCCTAATACTCTTCCTATCCGCCAGACCCCTTACCGCCTCAACCCCCACAAAGCTGAGAAAATGCAGAAAGAAGTGGACTACTTGTTGGAGAACGGACTTGCTGAACCTAGCTGCTCCCCCTGGGCATCGCCGGCGCTCCTAGTCCCGAAGAAAGGTGATGACGAGTGCAGGCTCTGTGTCGACTATCGGAAGCTAAACGCGGTGACAGTCAAGGACTGCTACCCGTTACCCCGCGTCGACGCCCTCGTGGATCAAGTGGGAAGGGCACCTTACATCTCTAAGGTGGACCTGATTAGAGGTTATCACCAAATTGAATTAACCCCCAGAGCCCAAACCTTATCCTCCTTTATCACCCCTTTCGGCCTTTGCAATGCCCCTGCCACCTTCCAACGTGCTATCAACTATAGTATAGCCGGCCTCCCTGATACTTATGCTTACCTAGATGATCATATCGTCCTAGCAGATTCATGGGAAGAACATCTACGCAAGTTGGACGCCCTTCTCGAGCGACTCGCCACCACTGGGTTCGTCGTCAATCTGTCAAAGTCCATCTTTGGCAGCGCGACGATATCATACCTAGGGCTTGAGGTGGGAAACGGGCAGTACCGACCGCAGCAAGCAAACGTAGAAGCCATCTTGAACTTCCCAGTACCATCCACCAGCAAGTCTCTCCAGCGTTTCTTGGGAATGGCAGCGTTTTACGTTGTTTCTGCCGTAACTTCTCCATCGCGGCTATCCTCACCGCCCTCACCAGTCCCAAGGAGAAATTCGTCTGGTCACCAGCCTGACTCCTTCGACACCCTCCGGCAGTTCATGAGCAGCGAACCGGTGTTGAAGACCCCTGACTACTCCCAACCCTTCGTCCTCCATATAGACGCATCGGGAGAAGGGATAGGAGGGGTCTTGCTGCAGTCAGACGACGATACCCGGGCCTTGCATCCTGTGTGTTACTACTCTTCCAAACTGCTCCCCTACCAGCGGTCTTATTCTACAGTGGAGAAGGAAGCCTTGGCCCTAGTGTCTACTTTAAAAAAATTCGAGTGTTATTTGACGTATCCTGGTCATGTAACACTCGTCTACTCCGACCAAAACCCTCTCACCTTCATCGAGAGGGCACGACTCTCCAATCAACGAGTCCTCCGGTGGGCCCTTGCCCTCCAATCCTTCAACTTCCGCATGGTCCACATCAGAGGAGAAGACAACCTAATTGCTGACACCCTGTCTAGGGGAGCGACCAGCCTCCTAGACGATTCACGGTGACTATGGACTCTCTAGTCCAGCTGCTCCCCGTTACGCTGGACTTCCGG
>NC_134810.1:1602805-1607805 GCF_046742065.1 Oratosquilla oratoria | reverse complement strand
CGCACTCTATGTCTTTCCAGAGAGTGTAAGTTTAGGTGCCTAAGCCTCTCTTCGTAAGGCAAATTTCCGAGTCCATGTATCATTTTGGTCATTCTTCTCTGTACTGATTCTAGTGAATTTATGTCCATTTTGTAGGACGGAGACCAAAACTGTACCGCATAGTCAAGGAGTGGTCTAACTATCGCTAGATAGAGTTTAATAATTACCTCTGCACTTCTATTCGTTACCGTCCTAGCAATGAAGCCTAATGCTCTGTTATCTTTGTTTCTGGCGCTAATGCACTGTTTCCTGGTTTTGAGGTCCGGACTCACCAGAACACCCAAGTCCCTCTCGTACTCAGATTTTTCTAAAAACGTGTTATCTAAATTGTATCTATTTTTGGGGTTGTGTAGCCCTACGTTTAACACGCCACACTTAGAGATATTGAAGTTCATTTGCCATTTCACCGACCATGTTAACAGTTTATTAAGATCATCCTACAGAATCTGGGCGTCTTCTCCTGACCTAATTAGGCGTCCTATTTTAGTGTCGTCCGCAAACTTACTAACATCACTATTTATCCCATTACCTAAGTCGTTATGTATATAATGAACAATAAGGGACCCAAAACCGAGCCCTGGGGGACCCCGCTAGTAACATTGCCCCACCTAGATTTTATTCCATTTATGGTGACCCGCTTTTTTCTGTTACTAATCCAAGCTCTAATCCATTCTAACACTTTTCCTCCTATGCCATGGGCTTTGATTTTATTTAGTAGTCTCCGGTGTGGTACCTTGTCGAACGCTTTGCTAAAGTCAAGGTAAATAACATCGTAATTTTCATTGTTATCTGACGCCTTATATACTTTAGTGTAAAAGGATAGAATATTAGTCACACATGACTTACCCTTGGAGAAACCATGCTGTGAATCACGAATTAAATTATGCCCTTCGATGTGTTCTCTGAGTCTATTTACTATTATTGATTCAAGCATTTTTCCTATAACCGATGTCAAACTGATTGGCCTGTAGTTGCATATAGACGATCTATCTCCCTTCTTAAAAACAGGAACAACGTTTGCCTGCCTCCAAGCAGTTGGAACAAAACCAGTGTCTACCGATTTATTGAATATTTCAGTTAACTTGTCGCAGATTTCAAATTTACACTCCTTAAGCATTCTTGGAAAAATTTCGTCTGGACCCGGAGATTTTGTAGCTTTAAGTCTTTCAATCTGCTTGACTACTTCTTCTTTACTAAATCTGATATTAGATAGACTACTTTCTCATCCCCTCTGAAAATCGGATCGCAGTCAGGTACTTTATCTAACTTCTCATTAGTAAACACCGATAGAAAATAATTGTTAAACTCCTCACTCATTTTTTCTTCCGATTCTATCATGACCTTTTCTTCGTTTTTAATTGGTCCTATTCTTTCTTTGTTTTTTGTTCTATAGAGGTGAAAGAAACCCTTTGGGTTGGATTTTACTTGACTGGCAACCTTGATTTCATAATTACGTTTCGCTGAACGTGTATTTCCTTTAACCAGCTTTGTCATTTCGTTATATCCTGATCTAATGTGTGATTCCCCGTTTTTTTTCTTTTCTTTTCTTTTTTACGTAAAGTCCTCTTTTCATTCCGATCTCATGTTTCAATCTGTCCGTCATCCATTTGGGAGTATTACTATTTTTCCGTATTGGTTTTAGGGGGATGAATGTGTTTTGTGCATTAATAATTAGATCAGTTAGATTGCTATACATTTCTTTTAAATCGCTGAACTGACTGTTGGGCCCTCGCCCCCAATTGACCTGACCTAAGGTATGCATATTACTCTCCGTGACCCAGACCTCCCTCCCAGCCCCGCTCCGAGAACCAAGAATGTTCCAAACGTCTGTATGGCATTTCGTATTCAATTTCAAATAGGTTTTTATATTGTCAAAGTTTGTTTTCCTGAAGTCTGGTACTTGAACGTTATTCCTTGAAGTCTGGTACTTGAACGTTATTCTCAGGAAAGCTGTCGGAGTCAGTAAGTCGCTTCACTTGAGGGCCCACAAATACGCCTGCCTTGACCTTCGCCTCCGACAACTTCGGGAGCCGGTCCTGAGAGGCCACTTTCTCTTCTCGTAGTGAAGGGCTGTATTTCGGCTATCCCAGAGGCATAGATAGCAAGGGAACTTGGTGAAGCCTCGCTGAAGATCAAGAAAGCCACCATCTTGAAATCACCAACAACCTCCCAGCTGAATTGTTCGTACTTCAGTGCACTCAGCAGGATTTTGGCATTTTGGTACTCCTCCTTCATGTGCACTGAATAAGCCAGCCAGAGGAATCGAGGGCCACTGATTTGTGTTATGCAGTAAATCAACCTTCAGGCTTTTAGATGAACTGTCGATGAAGAGCCGCCAGACAGAAGTGCTGCAGGAAACGGCCAAAGCATCGAAGAGTCCTCTGATGTCATGACAGTAGCACAACCCATCTCTAAGAGTGAAGAACACAGAAAAGCTGCAATTGTGCTTCCTCTGGTAAGTAATTTGAACGCTGTCGTCCAGTAAGTTCCACTGCTTCAGTTTGGAAATGAGTAGCTCGGCGCCGGACTTTGTCAAGGCTATTTCTCTTATGAAGTCATTGATGTCTTCTTGTTTGGGGTGGTACAGACATCTTTTACCAGCCACCCGGCATCGACGGCGCACAGTAGATTATGCACCTTGCTCCTCCTCAGAATCATAATAGCTTGCTTCTTCTGCTGGACAAGAATGATCTTTCAATGGAGGCTGTGGCACAGGTAGGTCCATTGTGTTATTGGGAACAGGTGCAATAGATGACGAAATATCAGAGTACTCATTGGAAGGCACATTCATCCCCTTTCTTCGTCTTGTTGGGTCCACTATACAGAAATAACAGTCCGTAAGATGATCTGAAGGCTCACGCCAGACACGGGGGATAGCGAAAAGCACTGCCCTCTTCTCTCCTTTAAACCAACCTTCAGGAGTGCGGTGGCAATAGTCACAGATGACATGTGGTGCCCAGCGTTTGTCTTGGTCGCCGACTGATATTCCAAAGTAGGCATGATAGACTTCCTTTGCATGGTTACAACTGTCCAGGTAGTGTTTTTTAGCCCTCGTCTGAAAGAGAAAATGGATTAATTTAACCCTAAATGGACATGATTCTTTTTATAACCTAAACCACTCTAACATTTTATATTGAGAAACATAAAATGTTCAACTTACCTTTAATCAAGTTTGTGGGTTGAGTTAACCCAAACAAATGGACCTAAAATGAATGTAGGTGTAATATATAGGCCAAAGACTTTATCATTGGCAGACTACAAACTGTTATTTCAAGAACTGTCTAGTTTCTGCAACCGGGATTTATTGATAATGGGTGATTTCAATTTTACTGACATTGGTTGGATGACCCTTGAACATGGCCATATAGGTAGTCGCTTGATTGATTTTCTTGTTGACAAATACTTAATTCAGCATGTAAAAGAGCCCACAAGATATGAAAACTTACTCGATCTATTGATCACTAGCCGCGAAAGCACGGTAACTGATGTAGAAATCGGTGAAACTGTTGCAAATAGCGATCACATCTTAGTTAGATTCAAACTCCTAATTTTTTTTTTAGAATAGACACTTGTGTTTCTAAAATACCCAATTTCAGTAAAGCTTAGTTCATATGACTACGTCAGGAACTTCAGCTTACAGATTGGGAGGCAAAATTAAGAAAAAGACTTGTAGACCATATGTGGGAAATATTTCCAAATACGCTCACTAAGATGATTCAAACTTACATTCCTTTTAAGGACAGACGTCCCCCAAATCAGGCTCGCCCAAAGTGGCTCGACAAAGAAACTGAAAAAAGTATTGCTAAAAAGAGACAGGCTTATAAGAAATATAAGTGCTCGAGTACATCTAATGACTATGAAAGTTATATATCAATACAGAGAGTTTTAAAAAAGACAATAAAAAAAACGACAATACAAAATGAACATCGCTGATAAATCCAAAGAGAATCCCAAAGAATTCTATAGTCACATTGGTCCTCTATCATCTGCTGACGGTCAACTTGAATATTCAGATGAAGGAATGTGTAATATTTCAAATAATTATTTTAGCTCGGTATTCGTAAACGAAGCATCTCAAAGTGAGCTCCAAACTGAAATCTGTAAAAAGTCTAGGGTAAACTTACTCACTACGGGAAATATAACAAAATAAAAAATAAAAAGGTGTATAGAGAAACTCAAAGTTAATAAAACACCAGGGCCTGACGGTTGGCATCTAAGAATCTTAAAGGAAATGAAAAATAAGGTTGTTATTCCATTAGAAATTATTTTCAAGAAATCCATCATATCCGGAGATGTCCCAAGAAAATGGAAGCTAGCTAACGTTACTCCCATATTCAAAAAAGGTGACAAAGAGAAACCAAATAACTATAGGCCTATAAGTTTGACTTCAATCGTAGGAAAAATAATGGAAACTATCGTCAGTGATGCTATCGAAAATAATTTAGCAAGTAACCGTTTGATAAATGATAGCCAGCATGGTTTCAGACGGAAACGTTCTTGCGTGACTAACTTACTCGAATTCTACAACACAATCATCTCGGACTATGACAAAAGAAACAATATAGATTTACTATATCTAGACTTTGCAAAAGCTTTTGATACCGTCCCACACGGAAGACTACTTACTAAATTAGCTTTACACGGAATAAGTGGTAGCCTATTAAGTTGGACTAGTAATTGGTTGAATGATCAAAAGTAGAGAGTTGTTTTAAATGGAAAAAATTTCTAGATGGAAAAATGTTACAAGTGAAGCTCCTCAGGGTTCCGTTCTTGGGCCACTTCTATTCATAGTATATATAAATGATATAGACCATGGACTAAAATCTACTATTTCCAAATTTGCTGATAATACAAAACTGTGCAAAGTGGCAAATGATCACTTAAACCAATTAGATATTAAGGAAGATTTAGATAAATTACAGCAATGGTCTGAAAAATGGCTAATGAAATGTAACATAAGT
>NC_134810.1:1582805-1597805 GCF_046742065.1 Oratosquilla oratoria | reverse complement strand
TTGGGATGAGGGATTGTGAATGGAAGAGGAGTTACGGTGGAACGACGTGAAGGTGAGGTGAGGTGGGGTAGGGATTAGTTGATGGGCGAGATTAGATTTCAATCTCGTCTACGGCTTTGCAGTGAACCATTTTTGTACTATAGGTCTTCCTAGCCTCAATAAATTCGTCTACGATTAACTAGAATTAAATCCTCTCTGTGTTCCTATTTGCTGCAATATTTCTTCGTTTGTTTTAAATTCCATCCATGAAAATTTCTTCTTTCTTCTCCAAATCCACATTTCTACTATTTTTATCTTATCCTGCATTTGTTTACTGACTATCCAAGTTTCACACCCATATAATAATACTGACCAAGTGTAAAATTTTATATATCTTTTTCTTGTTCTCATGTTGATTCTATTATTAGTTACTAGGTGTTAAATTTTGTTGAATTTATTTTTTGTTATGGCAATTCTTCTCTTTATCTCTTCGTCGCTTTTCTCATCCCAAGTTAACATGCTTTCTAGGTAATTGAAAAGGTCCATCTGTGTCAATATTCCTCCTTCAACTTGAATTCTTACCCTCGGATATTCTTGCTTTTTGTTTCGTCATTAGCAATACTTGTGTTTTCTTTTTATTCATTTTTAGACTTCTGTTCCTACTTGCTTCTGCTAGTGCTGTAACTAATTCCTGTAGCTGAGCTTCCGATTCTGCGAGTAACACAGTATCGTCTCCGTATCTAATATTATTGAGATTTCTTCCTTCTATTGTTACACCTATTAGATGGTAAATATCTCTCATAATTCTCTCACTGTATAAATTAAACAGGTATAGCGATATTACACATCCCTGTCTTACGTCTCTTTCAATTTTTTTTTTTTACAAATCAGTTCTTCTATTTTCACTGCTGCTTTTTTCCATCCACCACTATTTTCTTCAACATCTCTATTAATTCATTGTGTCTTACTTTGTCAAATGTCTTTTCGTAGTTCACCAAATAGGCATATACATCTTTTTGCACATCTAACATATTTTCAGCTAGTATTCTTAAAACAAAAATTTCATTCCTTGTTCCCTTATCTGGTACAAACCCATTTTGTTCATCAGCTATTTCTGGCCTCATTTTGTTCCTTATTTTGTTAGTAATGACTCTTAAGACTATTTTTGTTTAATGGTTCATAATACAAATTGTTCTATGTTTGCTAAATTCTAAAGTTCCATGTATTTTTTGGTAAAGCTATAAAAGCTGACTGGCACATTTGTTCTGTTCCATAGACTTTATTGGCTATTTCTGTCATAAATTTAATTCCAAAATCTCTCAAAGCCTCAAACATTTCCGTTGCCATTCCATCTTCTCCTATCACTTTTCCTTTTACCATACCAACAAAAGAAAGAAGAAATAAGAAACCATGGATGGCAGATGAGATTCATGAATTAGTGGAAGAGAGAAGGAAATACAAAGACAAAGATGGAGAGAAATACAAAGAGCTTAACAGAAAGATACATAGGAAATATATAGGAGCAAAAGAAAAATGGATGTATAAAAGATGCGTAGAAATTGAACACCTAGAAAGAACACACCAACAAAAGATGCATGAGAAAGTAAAAGAAGTAATAAAAACAAGAAAACACAATCAAAATATAGCAATTTTCAACTAAGACGGGACAGTAGCAATTGGAGAAAGAGAAGTGAATAATGGTTACTCCAATCAAGATTTTAACAGTGTAACTAAGGACTTACTAGAACACAAGGTTGCTATGAGAACGTCGGACCAAGCAAAGACCCTCACTGCACTCTATCAGAATATTTTTTGTAACTCTTACCGACAAGATGAGAAACAGATAAAAGACATCATACATAGAAATTGTAAGCCACTGGGTGATTATGATAGATTAAGAGTAGCCATATTCTACGACAACCCTCGTACCTGTTCCTTGGTCATGAAAAACAATATGTCTGGTAATGGTGGCAAATTATCGAGAAACAATATTACATATGAATACCGTTGTATTTCTGGGGACTGTGCACCCCGTAATTCTACATACATTGGGTTCACGACGTGCCAGCTTAGTAGACGGTTGTCCCTACATTTACAACAAGGAACAGTTAAGCAGCATCACCTCCAATACCACCAGACTGTAGTTGATAGGGCGACTATTGTGAATAACACCAAGATAGTCGCACATTGTAATAAAATAAAGAGCTCCAATAATCAATATACAATCCAACATGACTTCTGTTATTCCTCTCTTTAATTCCTCTTCTAGATTTGGGGCCCATCCGCAGTAACATCTACCTCCTTCCTCCCCTCCCCCCTCCTCCATCTCACCAACCCCCTATTGATCAGCAGGGTGTCCCTGCAAGACAAACCATCCTACCTGACTCCCCACTCTCCCTCCCTCTTCCCTTCCCCCTCCTGAGTGAAGTGTCCGCCCACGCATGGTGACACGATCCTTTCAGCGTTCCCAAGTGGCCTATATATAAATCCATGTTTTCTGTACAAAATTGTCAATTATGTATTATGTAGCTGTGTAAGACTGTAACTTAATTTATGTATACTATTTTGAAGATGACTCCCTGAAATCGAAACGTCAATTAAATATGGAAAAATATGAAGGCTTGTATTTGCCTACCCCCTGTAATGAGTTCTACTGTGAGAAAAATTTAAAATCTCAGTAAGATGTCGTGTTAACACAGTGTGTGTTGGTGAGAATCTGCTCCCGAAATATGATATATATATATATATACATATATATATATATATATATATATATATATATATATTTATATATACATATATATATATATATATATATATGTGTGTGTGTGTGTGTGTGTGTGTGTGTGTGTGTGTGTGTGTGTGTGTGTGTGTGTGTGTGTGTGTGTGTGTGTGTGTGTGTGTGTGTGTGTGTGTGTGTGTGTGTGTGTGTGTATGTGTGTGTGTGTGTGTGTATCCATGACCCAATAACGTAGAGACTAAAGTTTGCAGATCTTGTCCTTTGGGGAACCAAATGGCTACCAGGTACTTGAGGCATCTTTTCCTTGGAGAGCTCCAAATCACTTCTCTGACGTGTGCGCCAAGAAGAGACCTGAACCACAGATCATGTCAGTCTACTAAAAGTGACGTAACATATTCTGACATCTTTCCTATAAAAAGGTGACATTTGCCAATAAAGAAATTACTTGAGGTGAATCAGGATCGTTTCTTTCCCTATTCCTTCTCCCTGCCACTCTCAACCATTAACTCTATCTTCATAATTTACTTTCGTTTTGCTTTCCTTTTCCTATATATCCCTTCCTTTCCGTCCCCTTCTCTCCCTATCCTTCATCTTCTCTCCTTATTTCTAACTCCTTTTTCCCTCTCTTTCCCTCCCTCTTCCCTTCTCTCCCTCTCCTCCTCTTCCCATTTTCTTTCTCTCTCCTTCCTTTTCCTACCTATTCAATTTCTCTCCCTAACTTTCCTTCCATCTCCATCCTTTTCATTCTATCTTCCTCTCTGTTCTCTTCCCTCTCATATTCTGCCCCACCCTGTATGTCTTTTTCCTTTTGTTTCTTTTTTCTCCCCTCACCAATCCTATCCCTCCCGCTTCCTCCTTTCCATTATTCTACTCCCACCACCTTCAACAGATTTAAAGTTTTGGATCTAGCCAAGGAGGACGAGTTTGAAACTCGTTTAGTCGGGGACTCCATGGTCAGGCACCAACCCGAAGAGTTCCGTAGTCGTTCTTCAAATGGTATTTTGAGTCCTGTGACGTTGTCACAAAAGACGCGGACTCGAACACGGTCTTCATAATTCACGCCGTTACGAATGACGGCGAGTCAACACGATCAGAGGAACTCATTGAAGAGAAACCGGAGAACAATCAGGAAATATAAAGAAAAAGTTCCTGGAAAAAACTTTGTAATTTCAGGGATCCTTCCCAGATTCAAAAGAAGGGATAAATTTTTCAACATCGACTGATTCTACAACATCCTTTTGAGTGCGAACAACAGAGTAAAATCCCTCTGTGAAAAGGAAAAGTGCCCTTCGTCAATTTCTGGGACAACTTCTACTTTGACAAAACTCTTTTTGAGGAAGACGGTCTCCACTTGAATGTGGCCGGAGTGGTAAGGTTAGGTAGGCTTCTCAAAAACAGCCTGGCCGACATTAGAAGAAAAAATTCCTCAGCGGAGCCGCCCCCATCAACACCTCCGTAATAGAGCAAAAAAAGAAAAGTGACAGATATCAACCTCTGTTACGTTAATGCTCGCAGCGTACGAAACAAATTCAAATATCTAGAAATTCTCGGAGCGATAGGTAACAAAAACATGGTTGGACACATCAAGTCGATATTTTATTGCGGAACACTATTTGCCGGGATACTCAATTTTCAGTTGTAAAATAGAAAATAGAATAGGTGGTGGAGTAATATTGTATGTCCATAACTCCCTCCAACCATCACTGTTAAAAACAGAGGCAGTAACATATGTTGGTATATTATTTGTTGAAATTAAAAATCTAAAGTAATGGTTGGACTTGTTTATCCAATGCGTAAACACCCCTACTCGAGAAAATTATATTCTTGACCTAATATTTTCTACAACATAGAATCTTGCAAATGAAGTGAATGTCGGTTGAATATACAGTACTAGCGATCATCGTATTATCACATTCAAAATGAAAATGGAAGCTAATTCATCTAAGATCAGCAAGGAAAAAGTACCCAACTTCCGTAGAGACAATTTTAATAGACTCCAATCATTACTAGAAAACTCAGACTGGAGCAAAACTTTGAACGAGATTGATATTGAAAAAGCGTGGGAAAACTTCACCACGGAGCTAAACAATGCTGTAAATATATGTGTTTCCTATTGTGAGAGACGTCCGGCAACAAATAAACCAAAGTGGTGGAATAGGAAAATTAGTAACAACCTCTCTCATAAAAAGCGTGCGTACAAAAAGTAATTATCAACTAAAAGCCAAGACGATAAACTAACACTAGAATGAATTCGCCGCGAAACCAAAACAATGATAAAGCGTAGTAAGAAAAATCTTGAGTATAATGCTGAGGCAAGAAAACCGAACCTTGAAGAATTCTATAGTTAGATAAATAAGAAGAAAACGCTTACCTGCGGCATTGAACCACTAAATGACGATGAAGGTAAACTTACAGATGATGAATTCTTAACAAATGTTTTGCATCCGTCTTCACAGACGAGGATTGCTCAGTGTATCAGGCATCAGAACATAAATGTCCCAAAAAAAATTAAATCAACTGATAATCACCGAAAATTATGTCATATAAGTAACTGATAAGCTCAAAATAAATAAGGCCCCGGGCCTGCTAAAATTTCACCTAGAATTCTGAGAGAAGTAAAAAAATCAGATCAGTAAACCCTTGTACATCCTTTTCAACAAATCTTGAATACTTGGTAAAGTCCCATCAGATTGGAAATGTGCTAACGTAACACCAATACTCAAGAAAAGGGACAAATCACAACCAGAACACTACAGACCGATTGGCCTGACTTCGATTGTGTATGAACTGCTAGAGACCATCATTCGGGAAAGTGTAGTGAAATAAAAAAAAAAAAAAAATATGAAAGATTCGCAACATGGCTTCCTAGCAAACGTTCATGTTTAACTAACTAATCTCTTCGACTTTTTTCATGGCGTTTTTAACAAATACGAGAAATGTAGATCTGTTAATATAATTTATCAAGATTTTCAGAAGGCATTCGATAAAGTTCCCCATAAACGGTTGCTCGACAAATTAAAAACGCACAGTATTTCTGGTAGTATCCACAACTGGATTAAATATTGTAGTTAACGGGGCCTCATCTATCAGGCTCGACGTTAAAAGTGGCGTACCGCAAGGATCAGTTCTGGGACACATTTAGTTCTTAATATATGTAAATGACCTAGGCGACGGCCTCCTCTGCAAAGTATCAAAATTTGATTACACAAAAATTACCGGTAAAGTAATTACCACCAAAGAGAAAGAAACTCTGCAATCCGATCTAGACAGATCATCAAGGTGGGCTAGCAAATGGCAAATTGAATTTAATGTTAACAAATGTAAAGTCATACACATCGGAAGTAACAATGATCACATGCAATACCAAATGAATGGCGAAACACTGGATTCAGTAACTAAAGAAAAAGATCTAGGAGTTTTAATGTCAAATGACTTGAAGCCAAGTCAACATTGATCAGAAGTTGTCAGAACAGCAAATAAATTGGTTGGCTTTATCGGTAGTCTTTGAAAATAAATCAGAAAAAATATTGCTAAACCTTTATAACTCCTTGATCAGTCCCCATCTTGAATACTGTGTACAATTTTGGTCCCCATACCACCAGAAAGATAGTAAACTAAAAAGAGTGCAACGGAGAATGAATAAGATAATACCAAGGCTGAGAAATCTGCCGTATGAAGAAAGACTTAAAAGTCTAAATTTATTCTCACTTTCAAAAAGGAGAATGCGAGGAGATTTATTCGAGGTTTTTAAAATATTCAAAGGCTTTGACAACATCAATGTCGAAGATTACCTCTTATTAGACCAATCAAATACAAGAAGACGTCACGATTTTAAGGTAATTGGTAAAATATTTTCTTCGAATGAAAGTAAGCACATTTTCTTTAACAACATTGTTAATGTGCGGAATTCGTTACCTTCCACTGTTGTTGAGAGTAAAACAATAGCATTTAAAATTTGCTGAGATAGATACTTGGACTCTAACTCGCAAATGAAATATCATCCCTTGTAATAAAAGATCTGACAGCCCGGCATTTAATTGTAATCGGATAGGATATTGGTAGCAGTAGTGTTAGTTCATCTTCTATCGCCTAGTTGCCCTGTTTTTTTAACTGTAGCTTAGTATAGTAAACACAAACAGCCTCGTTAGGTCCAGTAGGCATGCTGTTGTTTGTTCTTCCTTTGTGATCCTTTGTGTTCCCTCATACACCCTTTCCTGCGCTCCCTCACTCGCCCTGCCTCTCCATCCCTTTCCTTCCCTCTCCTTTAACTCTTGGATACTGTTTGTACTTTTGACCATGAATGGTTTCCCCTGGAGTGGAAAAATGTCCTGATGGGCAACAGACTATAAAATCTACAACCAATTATTATGGTGGAAAGGCCAAGGCAAATAGTACACGTACTTACTCACGAAATTCTTCCTTAAACTGAAAGAT
The DNA here is from genome assembly GCF_046742065.1 of Oratosquilla oratoria. NCBI lineage: Eukaryota > Metazoa > Arthropoda > Malacostraca > Stomatopoda > Squillidae > Oratosquilla > Oratosquilla oratoria. The sequence goes on along the minus strand of NC_134810.1, from coordinate 1,590,652 downwards.
ATCTGTTAACAGTAGTTTGAATACAATACGTATAGTTTAATATACCGCAAATTCCTCAAAGTAAGCTCCTTATATCTCAGAGGTACATGTAAATATAAAAAAAAATTATCGGTATAGGCAAGTCAATCTACTCTCAAGTGAGAGTAGATGTAGATTGGTGTGCTCATCGGGTGGAGATAAATCATCTGGATTCACCGATATTAAAATATGTACTGTAAACAGAGCTCAAGGATTTCCTCCAGCATTGTGTAGATGTAAACTCAAGTAATAGCATCACGTAAACATGAAACTTGTTACCCATGGAAGGAAGAGAGGAAAAGGGGAAGGGACAAAGAGAGAAAGGGAGGAAAGGAGGAAGGAAGGGAGTTAGGGAGAAAAAGAGGAAGAAAGGAAAAAAGGAGAGGGGAACGGGAGGAAGGGTGAAAGGAAGAAGGGAGGAAGGGGGTAAGGGGAAAAGGGAGAAAGGGAGTAGGGAGGAATGGAGGAAGGTAGGGAAGGAGAAAGAGAGACAGAGAGAAATGGTGGAAGGGAGAACGGGAGAAAGGGAGGAAGGGAGAGAAGGAAGAAATGTGTATCCTAGCTCCTCCTCAATTACAATGTAACTTTAGGTTTAGTGCTAATAAACACATATAACTACATACAAGAATTGGTCAGGACGACGTCGTCTGATCGCTATCGATATGATGGCTGTTAACCAGGTATCTTTTGGGGCACATATTTGCAAGATCAGCATTACCAGATACAACTCTCCCGGCTTCCTAATATCTTCCCTGAGCAACTATCAGAGCATACATGCGTTCACCATCATATATCCACATACCCATATAACAGTATGTATCGAACCTTTATCCGCGGATTTGTTCGGACCGGCAAAATCCCGGATTTGGGTTCGGAGGTTCGGATTCGGACCGACGTCAAAAAAGAGTCGGACTTCCGGGTTCGGAACGTCTTTTTTTTGCGAATCCGAACCTCCGTATCCCGGAAAAAAATCGAAAAAACGAAGACGACCAAACATTGGTTTTCAACTTTTCCGTGGCATACAGATGTGGTGACGCCTATGTTTCTGTAACAACTAGAGACGCCTTTGACCATTAGCATTGTGTTTTACTTTATCGCTTCTATCTACTTCTATTTCAGTATGGGCGTGTAAGTGTGTGTGTGTGTGTGTGTGTGTGTGTGTGTGTGTGTGTGTGTGTGTGTGTGTGTGTGTGTGTGTGTGTGTGTGTGTGTGTGTGTGTGTGTGTGTGTGTGTGTGTCTCAAATGACCACTGCTCGAAATGTGCTCGATATGCAAGCCTGTGTGACTGTGTGTAGTAATACGAAACAAAGACTAGTAGTACTGCCTGGACTGCCCTTCTCTGAACTTGGAAATATAATCGTGGTGTTTAACTCGTTGCTTTATCTGTACCACACAGACTCGTCATGTTGTGACCGCAGCTGGCTGCCAGCCAATCAGAACGCTTGTTAGTGACGCGCAGCCACCGCGCATGCGCCGGTGACTGCAGCAGCCAATCAGAGCGCTTGTTTAGTGTTTACAAATCTGCACAGTCTGCAGACTTTCTTATCACCGCGTCCCGTAAGTAACGATTTAGTTAAACAGTGCTACAATAGTCAGACATTCTTCAACCGTTGCACTGACAACACTCTGGAGAGGACACCCAAGGAGGCTAGACTACTCTACTCGCATCACACTCACCGCTGACAATGGATAAGTACGTGACATCCACACCGAGGTCGAGAAACCCAAGTGCTCAGTCTGACACACCAAGGTCCACGAACCCAAGCGGCCTCGCTAAGGGTGAATCTGACGCCAGCGATATCCAACTGCCAGAGTAGTTTTCGAGTCCGGAGCTGATGCCTGGCACAAGTCGAGCCGAGGACATGGACATTGCCGACACCGAGGCTGAGCAAGCCGAGGGAGGTCACGGTTCCAGGAGGGAAAGAGACCTCTACAGAGACTGGGACATTCTCAAGCCCTTCTTCAAGTGTGGTGTCGGCAGGGACGCCGGGTTTGCCCTCTGCGCTAAGAAAAATTGCACTTCGAGGCTGAAGCTTCAGAATGACACCAACAGCAACTTAAAGAAGCATTATGCCACCAAGCACCCTTTAGATAGTCCTGCCTTAAAAGCAGCCTTAGATGGCAGCAGCAAACGTGGCCGCTCTGCTTCTGGTGGTGGTAGGGATGCCAAAAGCCTCAGGCAGGGCTGTATTGAGGAGGCTATGGATGAGAGGTTTGACCAGCAGAAGGTCCTTGACCTGTTTTATGAGGTAAGTTTTACTTTTAAAAGTTCTACTGTTTTAGTATTAAAATAATTTAATAAATTAATTAACTTTAATAAATAAAAATAATTTATAACAAAAATTTAACTTCAAATACTCACACATCTTTTTTATGTTTCAGTGGATTATCCGCGACATGCTGCCCACCATAACAACAGAGTCAGATGCTCTCAGGGCCTTCCTCAACTACCTGAACCCTCAGTTCAAGCTGCCGTCCAGGAAAAAGCTTGGTGACGACATCAAGCATATGAGCGCCAGGTCCAAAAATGAGCTCACCCAGATCATGTCCAAGCAGGACTACCTGGCCACCACTGCCGACAGCTGGTCGAGCCACAACCGGGCCTTCATAGGCTCCACAGTCTTGTGGTTGGACAAGGCCACCCTGGAGAGGACAACTGCAGTCTTGGGCATGGAGGTGAAGGAGAGCCAGACAGCCGTGTATTTGGCGAGGTCCTTGAGCAAGTTGCATGAGGACTTCAGCATCAGCAGCAAGATTCTCTGCACGACCACAGACAATGGCACAAACTATGTAAGTGCATTTGTCAACTTTGCACAAGATGACGTGGTCATACAACCTGGCGAGGACAAGCCTGACGAAGAGCTGGCTGACGAGCCTCATGTCATATCTATGGAGGAGGCCCTGGACCAGGCTGACGAAGCCGAGGTTAGCCTGCCTAAACACCAGAGGTGTGGTGCACACACTCTGAACCTCCTGGCGTCTGAGGATGTTTCCGAAGTAAGTATAATATTTTTTATTTTTTATTTAATAAATTAATAATTTATAAATATTAAATAATTTATTGTTCTTTTGATAAAAACTAAAAAGATGTAAATTATCATTTATCATTTTTTTAATTTGTGAATTGTAAGAAAATATTAAATAATAAAAAAAAAAATTCAGGTCCCACATTGGAACCATGGTGGCAATAATATCTTCAGAAGGTCGGCTGCCAAGGCATAATCCTTGTGGAATGCCCAGGGCCGCCGAACTGTCGCAGCCAACGAGATAAAGGATGCTATCGGCAAAAAACTTAAAGTCCCTGGCGCGACGAAGTGGAACTCCAGCTATGACAGCTATAAGATGCTTTCTGGCCTGCTACAGGACCTGGACACCCGTAAAAAGATCAATGATCTCTGTACCAGCATGCGCCCCAACCCGATTCCCGCCTTTGTTGACGAGGACAACGAGGTCATCGCCGAGTACGTCAAAGTTATGGCCCCAGTTGCCAATGCTTTGGACAAAATGCAGTCAGACCAGCATGCCTACATGGGGAACTTCCTTCCCAACTTGATGGTGCTCCAGAGGGACTTGAACCTGCTTAGGGACGACAACAGCATCAAGCATGCCAAGCCCCTCGTCATCTACCTCCTGGGGACATAGGTGCACCATGGCAGAGACAAAAAGGGCTTCACTTAAAGGTAGATATTTTTAATATTTTAATATAATATAATAATAATAATAATATAGTATAATTATACAAATAATAAAATAATATAATATTTTATAGTAATTGAAATGAAAAAAAAATAATTAATCAATAATTAAATTAACTCATATCTTAATCTTTTCAGGTTTCAACACATGTTTGAGGACCAGGAGAAGCTCCTTGCGACTGCCTTCCACCCCAGGTTTCGTCTAAAGATGGTCAAGTACATATGCAGGACAAATCCTGACTTGTACAACCTGGTGAGGGACAAGATGGTGTCGGACCTTGTGGCCCAAATCAGTTCCAAGGAGGGGGATGTGGCCTCCGCCTCCAGCCAGCCCACCTCCAGGCCACAGTCTGTGGCCAGCCACACCAGCGAGCACAACGAGTATGCCATCCCTCTTGAGGACGAGGAGGAGCCTGTGGTGGTGGCCAACCTGGAGGAGGAGGTCGGCAAGGAAGTAGACACTTGGGGCGCCATTCTCGGCACAAGCATCATGAAGATCTCCCCGGCAAACTTCCCCAAGGAGCACAGGCAGCACTGGGTGAACTGTTTCATCAAGTATAACACTCCCCTGCCCTCGTCTGCCTCAGCTGAACGACTCTTCAGCTTCGGCTCGGACATTTTGAGGCCAAAGCGAGCCTCTCTGACCAATCTGAACTTTGAGAACCTGACCTTCATGAAGGGATATTTGAAGTTGGTTAAGAGGGAGAGAGAAAGGGCCGACAAGTTAGAGTGAATCTATGAAGAGTGAAGAGTGAAGACTGAAGTGTTGTGAACCTTTGTTTTAAATGTTTTTACTGTTTTGTTTTGTGAACGTTTGTTTTTACTTTTTACTGTCTTGTATTAATAATTTGTTTTTCTAGTAATAATTTGTTTAATAAATAATGTAGATATCTTAAACAACACTTTTTTTAATCGGAAAGGTATAAATTTAGATTCGGAGATTCGGAATGAGTCAAATTTAGGTTTGGAAATGTTCGGAAGGTATCGGAATTAAGGTTCGTTTTGCTATTTTTTTTTTTTTTTTTTTAAGATTCGGAGGTTCGCGGACAAATGTTCGGAATAAATGTTCGCACCGAAATTTTGAAAATCGGGTTCGCTATTCGGAGGTTCGGAACCCAAAACCGGCGAAGATTCGGGTTCGGATTCGGAACCCAAAAAAAGGTTCGCGCGCCCACCTCTGCATCTCTGTAACGATTACGTGAAACATTCGCTTCTGTGAAGCAATGGCAACTCCGATGTAGCAATCTACATCGGCAATCTGTAAATTATGGGGTTACCGACTGGAACTCTCGCAGCAATTGTTGTTGATTAAAACAAGACGAAAAATCATAAAAAGTTTTACCAACTCTCATATAATGTAGCAACTACAGCTGCATTTTGGTGGCAAGCATAAACTGAACCCAGTACTTCGGAGAGTTTTAAAAGTGTATGTGAAGTGGTAGGAAATTCAAAATACTCCACTCCAAACGTATGATGACCGCCTCGGGACCTCTAGCATCTCTCCAGGAACTTATAACTCAAGACAAGTACTTGGTGAATATGGGCAGCGAGGTATACGACAAACCCTCAAACAACATCTACCGTAAATTTCCTCTACTTAATATGTAACGTGAGCTACCATAAATGCCATACCAATACCTTAACGACGATCCCTAGGACTCTACCTAGGAGCGTTTGTGCTTACGCAGGCAGCTAACGTCAGGCACCTCCACTTCCTGCAACCTTACTTTACGGTGTGGTACCTTATGGTAATCACCGGCTCAACACTGACGTAATCAATGGTACTCATCCCCTAGGCTTACCCAAACCACAACGGAAGCAGCCGTCCCCAACCAACAGAATGATCAAGATCAACTCACATCAAGTATAACAACCAAATAGCAATAATTGTTTTCAATAACAATTACACTACATCTTGTAGTGACATACCTTCATTGAAATGTTCCCCCATCTATTTTTACCCATGTGATTTTTTCTAATCTTATATCTATTCTTTAGGCCAATTATCGGCAAATGATAATCAGTAAAGCGAACGCTACGCCCACACCCACCTCCAATCCTTCACCAAACAGGCCGTGCAAATAGCTGATCTCCATCTCATACCTTCCTCCATCTTGCCGGTCGTAGACTCCCAACCAGTAATATGCTGATACGATTGATCCCTTAAAAAATATCCCCCATCCATCAAGGTACAGAGGAGAATGACCAAAATGATACATGGGCTCAGAAATTTACCTTACGAGGAGAGGTTTAGGCACCTTAACTTACACTTTCTGGAAAGACGCACAGTGCGGGGTGATCTAATAGAGGTGTTCAAGTGGATCAAAGGATTTAACAAGGGTAACGCAAACAAGGTCATCATATTAAGACAACAGGGCAGGACTCACAGTAATGATTTTAAATTGGACAGATTTAGATTTAAGAAGGGAATAGGCAAGAACTGGTTTACTAATAGGGTGGTCAACGAAGGGAATAGACTTTGTAAACATGTAGTGAGCGCTGAACATATCGGTTGTTTTAAGAAACGGTTAGACAACTTTAAGAATGGCGATGACAGGTGGTAATGGGGATGGAACTGCCTAGTGTAGGCCTTATGGTCTCTTGCAGTCTCCTTCATTCTTATGTTTTTATGTTCTTAAGGCTTACATTTTGTCCTTGTTACAACAGATTATTTCTCCAAACTCACCATCCTCATCCCCCTACAAGAGAAGTCAGCAAAAGAAGTAGCTAAGGACTGGTTGACAATGACTTTTGTAATTTTAATATCTCACGCCTGATACTGTCTGATAACGGCAGTGAATTACACATTGAACTGATGACGCACAATGAAGAAATGTACAAGATAGGGATATGTTTCATCACAGCTTACCATCCCCAAGGAATCGGGTTAGTAGAAAGAACGAAAATGAAGGTCATTGAACTACTACGACCTCTCTTCCCAAAGATGGGCGACACATTGGAGGATTAACTACCACAGATTCAAGGCTCAGTAAATGGCTCAATCATCTCAGCAACAAAAAAGACCCCCACCAATTACATAGTTTTTGGCCAGGACCTACGACTTTCTTACAATATACTTACAAGTCAACCACCTCCATTGTCCAATACAGATGACTACGCCAAATGCTTAGAAGTCACTCTTCATATAATACGTAACAAGGTCAGAATTTTTTTTTTTTTGTCAAGACACGAAACTATTACCAAACAATATAGAAGAGCAAAACCCCCATGAAAAAAGCAGGTGTAGTCGTGAAATTACCCCTTTCTCGTTACAACAAGCTTGACTTGAAGTTCTCCGGACGCTAGGTCATAGACGAAACACTGAGGAATAGTAAATTCGAAATCATCAGCCTTACAAATGATAACCTGGAAGTGATCCACGAATAGCAATTCAAAAAAGCTAAAACACTACTGGACTAGACAAAATTCTAAGACGAACCGGATTCCTTGAGAGAACTAATTCACAGCAATACACCCAGAGACAAAACACTCCAACAAATACCTCTCCCTTAAACATCCACATACCACATACCACTACGCCCCACTTTCATTCTGCCTCCCGACACTCCCACGTCTTGCAGCCTCGAGGGGGGTGGGGGGAGGTTACGATCCTTTACTTAAGCAAAATCTCACCTACATTTCCGTCTACATTCCCAAACCAGAATATAAACCACCAATACCACCACATTTAATCCTTCCAGATCCTCAATCACAATTATTGATGCGCATCACCTCAACCTTATGTCTACATAAACTATAAAAAGCTAGTGAAGAATCGAAGAAGTCAAGAAAAGAAAATTCCTTACTCTCAAAAGCGAATCCTAACCAATATAAACTATTAAATCATCTTGCGTCCTCACAATTCTCAGAACCATTCTCAGTGAAGCTCCATAGCTTAGATGAATACACACGATGCTCGGAGCTACTTGATGAACTGGGAAGTGACATATCACAAAAACAGCAAGCGACCAAAATAGCTATGCAATGTAAGGGATTCGTACATGAGGCTCGTAGATATAGGTAGACAAATGAGGTAGATAGAGGAGTAGGTGGCGAGGATTTAATTTCTATGAGTTGGGTGTTTGATAAACAACAATTTCTAGGCGAAGGAGTTGCACAAGCTTGTTCTCTGC
>NC_134810.1:1560305-1577805 GCF_046742065.1 Oratosquilla oratoria | reverse complement strand
GAAAAATTTTCATTTTCAGCCCTAGGAATATAACAGAATGGGTGGTTCAGCATATTGAGATTCCAAGCAGATTATGGTCCCTAACTTCATCAAATCACTTTCTGTATATGAATATAAAGTATAAAATAAAACCTAACCTAACCCACCCTTTCTCCTCCCCTACAAAAAAATCCTGACTAGTGGGCCTTCTGACTACTGAGTCTTATGACTATTGGACCTTCTAGCTACTGAGTCTTATGACTATTAGACCTTCTGACTACTGGTCCTTCTGACTAGAGGTCCTTCTGAGTATATGGTGGACCCCCCAGGTAATAATGTGTTGATATAAAGTTCCTTCTAGTATTACATTAGATTATCAATAAAAAATATGGTCAAACATCAACTCCAGTTCTGAACAAAGGTTATCAAAGAATGGACTAATATTTGTATAACATATTTTCATCACAATGGGTTCTGCCACATCCTCATCATAAAAAAAATCACCTGTAGCTCGGTAGCGCAGTGTGATGGCCAGCCTATACTTTGGTACTTTGGGGGATCCACAACTCTCATATTGGTATCTTGCTTAGCTATGACAGGTTTTATCAGCTCCAACGCCTCCAGAAACTGGTTTCTGTCTAGCCACATCCAATTTCTGTGCCTATCTTGCTCTTCAAGTGCCAGTTCTTCAACGAGATTGATATATTAGCTTCACTCTTCACATCTTGTTAGCCACGGTCGAGTGCTTTCCTTTTCTTTCCGTTTTTTTTTTTTTTTTAACCACCTGCAGACTCCTTGTGTTCTGCCATTGCAACAGCAACCATGACCATAGCCAGCCTTTTGCTGTTTTGCATATACGGAAGTAGACATATCGAAGAGAAAGAATGTGCATTTTGTCTATCAGCTGATCACAAAAAAGGGACCCCTGACGGAATGGTTAAAAGTAGACTGGTCCGTGCAATTAGTTTTGTGAGATGATCGAGGAAATTTTTCGGAACATTCCGTGCTGAGCTTAACCAAAACTTGCCCGTGTAATACCGCCTTCAAAGAGATTACTATAGAAATCATTGTTATATATACCCACATTCCTTTAGACACTAAAATAAAAATCCAAAGATGGAATCTTATTTCCTTATATGCACACAACTTCATAGTTTATAAAATAAATATATCTTCAAGGATAAGCAAATCCTTGGATAACCAATAGTTCCAATTATACGAATCAACATTTCTGAGGTTACATATATCCAACTTATCTTTTCGGTTTTCAACACAGAGTACACTAGTTAAAACAAAAAGACTAAATTGACATTCCACATAGTGATCTCGACTTACACTGACCTTTAATATAAAGCTATTGTGCTAAGAGAATCTTATAGAAAATATACAAGTCTCGTCGGAAGGAGACTTAGGAAAACAATGATAAAGAAATAAAAGTACCATAAATCTCATAGGAAAGAGACTCAGTGTAAAAAACAAATGACAAAAAAAAAAAAAAAAGAGTAAATAGAGTCTCACAGAAATTATACTTAATGTAGTGAAAACACAAAAGTGGAACAGATATATGTCGTGAAAAGGAGACTTAATATTAGATTAATAGAGGTAGTACTACAAAGATTCTTCTATAAAAGATGCAACCAGGAAAAAATTGAACAAGAACACTTTACGTTTCAGAGAAAAGAGACTCATGAACTTTGATTAAAGCTTTCATACCTATAACCTAGGGATACGTAGCCAGTTAACATATATAGATGTAATATGTATATCCATATTTCAACGATATGATAAACCAACCCCTTGTCATTCTTTCAACACAAAATTGTATATATATATTGTTGACAAATCCCTTTATAATTGTACGTTACTTTATCCAATGAAATATATATATATCGTAAGCTTTACATATACTACCTGCTGTATGCAGACGTGCTGGATAGCGATCCCACGTTGACAGTGTTTTTCAAGTTGCGAGAGTGCCGCGCAATAGTGGAATTATGGTCAAAACGAGTGGTGACGCAACACCAACGTTGAATAAAAAGTTGCTGTGATCAAATATTCCAAAAGTGTAAAAAAGTGCAAAGCAATCATGCATTCTTGCGGCAGTGTGCGGGAGTGCCAATAACGCGGGCCACAAATGATCCTAGCGTTGTGTGGAAAGTAGACATCACCCCCCCCCCTCAGGTGGACAAAAGCTTAATCTAATCCTCATATGGTGGTGTTATAAAATTGGGCCCCGACAAGTCGGTGAAAAATGAAGAAAAAAAATGTTGGTGTGTTACGGGCGGGCTGGTTAGTGAAGAGACGTTACGTATAACGGATAAATGCTTAAGAACCAGCTCACTTCTAGAAGCCACTGTAGGACTGAACTATCTGGTCAGGGCCTAGATAATTCGTAAGACTAGAAGTAAAGGTAACAAAGAAGATTCCAGGAAAGGATATTAAACTAGCGATAAAACTAGTAAACGAAATTATTAATATGGAAAATATTTACAGGCAATCAACACAAAAGAGAATGGGCAGTAGGGTCAATGGGACCGTTACACGATTATAAGAATATGGAAATTATCGTTCAAATAAGAAACACAAGATAAGTATACAATATGGTACTATCTAAGTACAAAGAGATCAGGAACATGCATCAGAATAAGTAATAAGTACAAATATAAGTAAAGTAATGCAATGTATATCAGACACGTAATGTAGGCAAAAAGGGTGATCACTTCACACCAATCGTCTCATGAGTCTAAACTTCCAGTTTTTATCAAGAGATAAGATATGCGAGAAAATGACGAGGAGTGAGCGATTTCCACCGCTTATATACCATTGGACCGGAAGCGGGATACTTCCGGTGAAGTGTGCGAGTGAGTGAAAGGGGGGGAGGAGGGTAAGTTAACACACGTCAACATGGGTAGTTTTAGGACCCTCGACTCGCTTGAACAATCTATTTATTTAGTAACTGTCAAATCTTTGCGCTCCGAACTATTCAGGATTTCGCTTGTCTGTTTGTTCTACAAGAGTGCGCACCTTTCTCCGCACGTAGGCAAGATTACATATAGTGGACGGGCGTTACTGCTTAACATTGTTACAATACATACATAGACAAGAAATATGAACATAGTTATGTAATACAAAGGAACACAATTCTATAACACAATTACACATATGACGTAATATCTAATATTACGTTACACCTCCACCGTTTGGGAAAGCTTTTCACTTTCTGTTGAAAAGCTATGTTCTAGAAAGGACGTCGGCTAAAACATTAAAGACGCCTTTTATATGATGAATTGTTAGATTAAAGGGTTGGAGAAATAAACTCCAACGTGTAAGTCTCGGATTCTTGTTTTTCATAGTCTGTAGGAACTTTAAGGGGTTGTGATCCGAATATACTTGAATGGTAGTTGAGGAACCCAGGTAGACTTCGAAGTGGATAAGGGCCTGGACCAAAGCGAGCGTCTCCTTCTCAATTGTTGAGTAGTTCTTCTGCGCAGGGGACAGCTTCTTGCTGTAGTAGGCGATAGCGTGAAGAACTTTATTGTGTTCTTGCAGGAGGGCGGCACCGATACCGGTGTCGCTGGCGTCGACTTGCAGAAGAAAGGGTCGTTGGAAATCGGGTGCCCTTAGAACTGGTGCGTTAGTGAGAAGGGACTTCAGGTTTTTGAAGGCCGTCTCACAGGTAGGCGTCCACACGAAGTCGTGGTCTTTTCTCAACAGGTCATTCAATGGTTCTGCTACATCTTGTTTCTCAGATAAGTGTCCTACTTTTATCTGATGATTTTTTTGTATCCGAGAGTTTTCCAAGGGAATCTCAGGAGGATTAGGCAGGTTATCAGGAGGCTCTTCCGATTCTATTGTGGTAGAGCTGCAAGCTGGAATTGGATCTCGGGAATGATAAGGTTTTAAGGTATTTATGTGACAGAGACGGGAACTCTTTCTTCTGTCTGGAGTTTTGATTATGTAGTTGAGATCACTGGCTCTGGACAAGACTTCATAGGGTCCTTTGTATTTAGCCTGCAATGGATCTCCTGGTATGGGAAGATAAAGTAACACTTGATCTCCTGGAGAGAAAGTTCTAAGTTTAGAATTTTTATCATACCGACCTTTCATTTCTCGTTGAGCATTCGCCAAGTTCTCTCTTGCCAACTTCCAAGCTTCTAACAACTTCTCGGTGACCTGGGACACGTATTTCAAAGAAGGAACAGGTGGTTCTTCTTTCATTCATTGTTCATGAAGTATCTTTAGGGGACCACGGACTTCATGACCGAAGACTAATTCTGACGGGCTGAATCCAAGGCTTTCTTGAATTGTTGTTCGGGTGGCGAACAACAAAAAGGGGAGTCCGTCTTCCCAATTTCGAGTGTTCTCAGCACAGAAGATTCTTAACATTGTCTTGAGCGTTTGGTGAAAGCGCTCTAGAGCACCTTGTGATTGAGGATGATAGGCGGAGGAAGTTACATGATTTATACCTAGTGTTACAAGAGTTTCTCTAAACTTGTTGGAAAGAAAGTTACTTCCTTGATCACTTTGAATGTTCTTGGGAAATCCTACCATAGTGAAATATTTCAACATTTCTCTGATTATGTTTTGAGCTTTAATATTTTTCAAAGGAATGGCTTCTGGAAAACGAGTGCTCATACACATGATTGTGAGAATGTACTGATTTCCTTTACTTGAAGGAGGTAAAGGTCCTACACAGTCAATAAGAACTTTTTTAAATGGCTCTTCCATTACAGGAATGGGATGGAGTGGAGCTTCTACAATTTTCTGGTTGGGCTTACCTACAAGTTGACATGTATGACAACATCTTTGACAACCGTGGGCCAATGGAAATGTTGGGTTATGTTGAACAAGGTCTTTCTTACCCCTAAGTGACCTGCTAAGGGAGTATCATGAGCCAATCTTAGAACATTATTCCTGAAACCAAGAGGGAGGACTATTTGATTCCTTACTTGCCATGGCTGGTCAGCGGTTGCGGTGGATGCTCTCCATTTTCGCATTAGGACTCCGTTTTCTATATAGAAACCTCGTGACATATTTTCAACTTCTTCTGGAGATGAAACAATCTCGTACAAATTTTTAAGAGAAGGATCTGACTTCTGTTCTTTGATTAATTCTGCTCTAGATAGAGAAACTGGTGAAGAAGAAGATGGGTCAGTTTGGGAGAATAGGGATTCTAAATTATAGGTCTCCTCTTCAGATTTCTTGTACTGAGATCTGGTTACAGCACAAGCGGGAAACAACTGTAAGTTATCTGAAGGTTCTACTGAGGTCTTAGGGTTATTTGTTATTAAGGGAGAAATGACTTTGCTTCCAGCGATGTCATTGGCCAACAATAAGGATATTCCTACTATGGGAAGAGAGTCTACTACTGCTACTTTAACCATTCCGGTTGTTAAATCAGACCGCAAGAAAACATTATGTAATGGACATTTTACAATTCCTCCAACTCCTTCTATCAATATATCATAACCTGTATATGACTCACCCAGATTCTGCAAGACAGAATTTAAAATCAGACTTTGCTTTGCTCCTGTGTCTCGGAGTATGGAAATACGATATTGTTGTGAACTACTACTATGAGATATAGTTCCTGAAGATACAAATGGTTTGAAACAAGGATCATGATCTGATGAGGGGGGTTCTACATTACTTGACAATACCGGCTTCTTTGGTAGTGTATCCTGAATAGAGGATTTTGAATCATCTGATTTTATATTACTTACAAGAGTTGGTGTCTTATTGGAGAATGAGGGTGTCAGTCTCTTTCTGCAATTAGAAATGTGATGGCCAACCTGTTTACAATATGAACAAGTTACAGGGGGATTAGTCTTAAACCTTTCCATTCTTTGCCAAGGTTGGTTTGGAGGATATTGATTGAAATCAGACCTGTAACTGAAATGTGATGGGCTAGACTGATTTTCAAAGTGTTTCTTTGGGGACCAAGGATCAGAGTATTTTGTTGAATCTGGAATATATGACTTTGACTTTTGGGATTCCATTTGTCTTGACTTAGGTTTATGATTTAGTGTGAACTCATCAGCCAATACAGCAGCTTTACTTAAAGTTTCGGGAACATGATCATCTATAAAAATCCTAAGATCTGTCTCTAAGGTATTCTTAAACTGCTCCAATAAAATTAACTGTTTAAGTCTATCTAAGGTGTCCGTTTCACTAGCCAAACACCACCTATTGAATAACCTCTCTTGTTGAGCCGCATATTCTACGTATGTTAACTGAGGTGTCTTCCTATAATTACGGAATTTCTGTCTATAGGCCTCTGGTATTAGTTCATAAGCTTTTAAAATACAAGCTTTCATATTATCATACTCGCTTTCTGCTTCTGAAAGAGAAGTATAAATTTGCTGAGCCTTACCCTTAAATTGTGTTTGAATGATTAATGGCCAGTTTTCTTTAGGGATTTGTAACTGTTGCGCCAATTTTTCCCACTGAAGAAAAAAAAATTCTGGCTCTCCTTCTGAAAATTTGGGTAGAAGTTTTACATACTTGGAAATATCTATATGACCTTCCTGAACTACGGGTTGTCTATCAACAATCCTAGCTTCTACTTCTGCCTTCTTTAATTCTAACTCTGCCAATTTGACTTTAGTTTCGTTCTCTCTTTCTATTTGTTTCACTTTAGCTTCCTCTTCTCTAGCTCTAAATTCTGCCTCAATTTGCATTTGTTTCAGTTTAGTTTCCTCCTCTTTAGCTACTTGTTTCGCTGTAGCTTCCTCTTCTCTAGCTTTAAATTCTCCCTCAATTTGCATTTGTTTCAATTTAGCTTCCTCCTCAATTTCTACTCTCCTGACCTTTAATTCAATCTCCTTAATCTTAAGTTCGGTTAGTCGTGCCTCTATTTCTAACCTATTTGAAGGAATTTGTATAGCTGTAATCTCTTCTGGAGATAAGATTTCATCTTCGATCAGATTTTCAACGAGTTCCTGAAGTATTTTTTTCTTTCGCAAACTTGTATCAATGTCTACTCCAAAGTGCTTGCCTACTTCTATCAAAGTGTCTTTAGTTTGTTTCTTTAAGAAACTTACCTTGGGATTTTGAACGAATTCTTGAATTATATCATCCATCTCTATAAGAATGTGTTAAATACCTGATCCAATATCCTTGGCAAGGGTCGCCACTTTGTTACGGGCGGGCTGGTATGTGAAGAGACGTTACGTATAACGGATAAATGCTTAAGAACCAGCTCACTTCTAGAAGCCACTGTAGGACTGAACTATCTGGTCAGGGCCTAGATAATTCGTAAGACTAGAAGTAAAGGTAACAAAGAAGATTCCAGGAAAGGAATATTAAACTAGCGATAAAACTAGTAAACGAAATTATTAATATGGAAAATATTTACAGGCAATCAACACAAAAGAGAATGGGCAGTAGGGTCAATGGGACCGTTACACGATTATAAGAATATGGAAATTATCGTTCAAATAAGAAACACAAGATAAGTATACAATATGGTACTATCTAAGTACAAAGAGATCAGGAACATGCATCAGAATAAGTAATAAGTACAAATATAAGTAAAGTAATGCAATGTATATCAGACACGTAATGTAGGCAAAAAGGGTGATCACTTCACACCAATCGTCTCATGAGTCTAAACTTCCAGTTTTTATCAAGAGATAAGATATGCGAGAAAATGACGAGGAGTGAGCGATTTCCACCGCTTATATACCATTGGACCGGAAGCGGGATACTTCCGGTGAAGTGTGCGAGTGAGTGAAAGGGGGGGAGGAGGGTAAGTTAACACACGTCAACATGGGTAGTTTTAGGACCCTCGACTCGCTTGAACAATCTATTTATTTAGTAACTGTCAAATCTGTGCGCTCCGAACTATTCAGGATTTCGCTTGTCTGTTTGTTCTACAAGAGTGCGCACCTTTCTCCGCACGTAGGCAAGATTACATATAGTGGACGGGCGTTACTGCTTAACATTGTTACAATACATACATAGACAAGAAATATGAACATAGTTATGTAATACAAAGGAACACAATTCTATAACATAATTACACATATGACGTAATATCTAATATTACGTTACAGGTGCTATAGCGGTGCAAGTGTCAGTGAAGGTGAAGTAGTCCAGTGAACCCTCATCCCCCCACCTCCATCAACCCCCACCTCGACAAATCGGTGAAAATTATATTTATATATATATATATATATATATATATATATATATATGTTGACTATATTATGACAAATAAGACTTAAGGTGGAAGAAGCAGACGAGGAGTAATGGGAGAATTTCACGCTTTAACGTTTCGACCCGCAGGGTCTTGATCACAAAGCTAACAACTCAAACGTAACAGGATATTTTATACATGGACGGGTCATCTCATGGGACGCTTCGGAGAGCTTGTTATTTCATTTGCGTAATCTTTTATTATTAATAAGCTTGTAGCTTTTGCTAAACATATAAAGCCTTCTCTATGGTTAATGTTGTTATTAGTGTTGATATAGGCTGCCTCAACACTAATAACAACATTAACCATAGAGAAGGCTTTATATGTTTAGCAAAAGCTACAAGCTTATTAATAATAAAAGATTACGCAAATGAAATAACAAACTCCCCGAAGCGTCCCATGAGATGACCCGTCCATGTATAAAATATCCTGTTACGTTTGAGTTGTTAGCTTTGTGATCAAGACCCTGCAGGTCGAAACGTTAAAGCGTGAAATTCTCCCATTACTCCTCGTCTGCTTCTTCCACCTTAAGTCTTATATATATATGTATATATATATATATATATATTTATATATATATATATATATATATATATATGTATATATATATATATATATATATATATATATATATATATATATATATATAAATCAGTGTTATAGCGGAGGAAGTGTCAGGGAGGATGGTGCCAGCAGTGCAGTGATCCATGACCTCCCCCCCTCCATCAACCCCCACCCCCATAGGAGGACAAATCTCAACCGTACTTGCCCGACCATCCATTTAACCACATACACAAAACAACAGACCCTCATCTTATCCCCTTCCCTCTCCTTCCCTCTCCTTCCCTTTCCAATATGCCCTCCAACCACTCGATGTCCCCTTCCTGACCCATCTATTCAAATCTTGATCTGTACACATTACTCTCTGTCATTCTGTCTGTATATCTATGAAGCCCACAGATTCAGGTCGTTATGTGTGAATATTATTAGCTCTCATTAGGATTAGATCTCGTTGTCACTCCTGGCAGGTAATCAGAAGAACTCGTGTCAATTGCGATGTTCAACTGGGAATGATATCACGCTTGAAGTCGTTCAACTCTAGAAAAATAGGAGGATATGGTGTGTACAAAACTGCACAAAATTAATTCAGTCTTCTCTTTTTTTTTTTTTCTTTTTTTTTAGATAATTGAACAAGTATTTTTTTTTATTAGGGGACATACAGTACTCAAAGACTTTAATTTCAAGTTAGAATTCTTTGAAACAGAGCTGCTTAGTGATAACAGTTTAAAATAGCACGTTCGACGAGAGCATGTATCAAATACCGGGGAAGGTTTGCCAAACCATTCTATTCGTCCTCTGAAATATGTCGCCTGTGCACAGCTGAAAAGGCAGTGGAGAATCTTCAGACAGAGAACACGGAATTGAAAAACAAGATGACAATCCTTGAAGATTTTGTATTTTCTCACATAGGTGCCAACGCTTCTGCAGCAACGGCCTCTGCTCCAACACCTCTTACATATTTGACAAATGCCAATCGCACCACCCTCCAAACGGGACCAGATCAGATATGTACTTTAAACGATTAATTTACCACATTTAAAAATGGTGCCCGAGCAAAACCTAAAAAGTCTATCGAACCTGTTATGACGTAGATCTCGTTTGGTCCATTGGTTGACTTGGATGATGAACCAGAAGATAGTGTTATTATGGGAGATTCATTAATAAGACATCAGTTAGAGGAATAATGTGGAAGAGCTCCAAAAAGAAGGAAAAAATATTGTTTTCCCAGACTCAAATTGATGACATCACTAATGCCATCGAAGTATTCGATTATGATGAAAAGGCTAACTCAGTTTATATAGTGCATGTAGGTACGAATGACATCATGAATAAATACAAACGTAAGATTAATGGGCTAAAGGCAAAGCTTAGCAAGGGCATTATACCCGGCATTCTCCCTAGCATCCATGCTGAAGGGTAGATATACAGCAGGGCTTTCAGCACAAATAACCGTTTAAAGTCCTTCTGCTCAAATGAAAATATCGTGTTCACAGACTTGTGGAATAATTTCTACGATCAATAAATACTTTTTAATCGAGACGGGCTCCACCTTAATCCAATTGGACCCGCTCTCCTTAGTAGATTCCTTAATGATGCACTGGAGGCATGTCGGACAAAAAAACCGAGAGCAGAGCCTTGCTGCACTAACTTTTTTTGAGGACTATGATATTGTTGTGGTCATAGAAATCTTGGATAAATATTGAAAACAGAGATTTCTTAGCTGAATATGATATAAAAGGGTACTCAACATTTAGTGACGAACGGTCGCAGAGAGCAGGTGGTGGTTTACATTTTTATGTAAAATCATGACTACAAACACAGGAAATTACTAAACAGCATATAAAGAACATTGACGCCAAATACGTGTAAATTCGTACAGCGTCAGAGAAATTTATTCTTGATATTGTTTATCGACCACCAGCCCAAAACCAAAACGTTGGCAATGAAGTATATGAGCATATTTTAGACATTTACAGCGAGAACAAAGCTATTATTATTGGAGATTTCAACTTACTAGTGACTCTATGGGGTGCAACATTAAATTTGCATACCGGCCATGGGCTATATTCAGATATCTTGAATAATTCCTTGTGCGAACACATTAGCGAGCCAACACATGGGCAGTGTTGTCCATATTGTTTTGTTTTGTTTTTTCTACTAACGATAACTAAGTAACGGATGTATATGTTGGACCGAAATTCATCACCAGTGACCACAGTATCCTCACATTTCATATCAATTGTAATATTGAGCTGCAAAATAAAGGCTTCGAAAGGCTTCCAGAAAGCAGACATAGAAAAATTAAGAGGCATACTTGGAAACACCGACTAGTCAGAAATTTACAAAATCCAAGATGCTGAACAAACTTGGGACATATTCTCTAACATACTCAAGAAACCAGTGGATGAATGTGTACCAATGGGCGATAGAGGGCCATCAAACAATGCCAAACCAAAATAGTGTAATGTTGATATAAAATATATTTTGCTAGACAATAAACATACGTATAGGAGACACAAATCAACACATAACCAAGCAAATATATTATAGTATGCAAGATGTCGTCAAGAATCCAAAAGGATGATCAAAATCAGCAAGAAACCACAAGAACAGTATATTGCCTCTAGATGTAAAGAAATTTCTAAAGAATTTTTCTTCTGTGTTTACTATTGAGAACAGCGGAATCAATTAGCCAGTACCACCAGGACAGTCAGTATCCACACGCCTACTTTGCATGGATATTGCAGAGCATGATGTGATGCGCACTATAGATAAACTAAAAGCATGTAAATCACAAAGACCAGACTAGATTTACCCAAGAATGCTTAAGAAAGTTAAAGAAGCAATCTGCAAGCCCCTCAGTGCAATTTTGAACTTATCTTTACAACCTGGGAGAGTTGTACGAGAGTGGAAACTAGCTAATGTTGTGCCCTTGTTCAAAAAGGGTGACAAATCTAATCCTGGTAACTATCGGCCTACTAGCCTTACATTAGTTGTTTGTAAACTAATGAACTCTATTCGAAGAGACAAAAATGTGAAATTCTTGGAGAAAAACAATATTGTTGAAAAATCAAAAACATAGTCTCCGTAACAATCGCTCGTGTCTGATAAACCTTCTCGACTTATTGTATGATATATACGGAATGTACGAAGAAGAGAGAGCAGTTGACGATACATATCTCGACCCCCCCAAAATAAAATCAATAAAGTCCCCTATAGGAGGTTATTAAGTAAACTAGAATACCATGGTAGAGTAGGTTAAATTCACCGATGAATTTCTGAATGGCTGTCTGGTTGTTAGCAACGTGTTCTTCTGAATGGAAAATGCTCAGGCTGGTATCAGGTGGAGTGCATCAGGGATCAGGGCTAGGTCCTGTACTCTTCTTATATACATTAATGACCTGGATATATAAAGCGTAAATTATCAAAATTCACGGATGATGCCAAAATTACAAATAAGATGATATCTATAATGCAACAACAACATTTACAAAATTATTTGAACACTTTATGTGAATGAGTGGAAAATTCCCAGATGTCTTTTAATATAGATAAATGTAAAGTACTTCATATTGGTCATTGTGATATCCAGGCCAAATACACGATAAATGGTGTACAACTAGCAAGTGTGGAGTAAGAGAAAAACCTTGGTGTTGTGATCTCAAATAATCTCAAACCAAGAAAATAGTGCTCGGAGGTCATTAAAACTGGAAATAAATTAACTGGATTTATAGGTAGAGCTTTTGAGTTTAAAATTATAAAAATAATATTCTTAATCTTCACAGTGCCCTAGTCAGACCTAACCTAGCATACTGTGTACAGTACTAGTCACCATATTACAAGAAGGATATACAAAAGTTAGAAAGAGTGCAGCGGAAAGTAACAGAGTTTGTCCCTAGGTTACGGAACAAGCCGTATGAAGAGCGCTTAAGAGAACTAACTTTGCTAAGTCTCTCGAAACGGATAATGAGTAGTTGATCTAATTGAAGCCTTCAAGATTGTCAAACTAATTGAAAACATGGATGTGGAAAAATATTTCAGAATTGACAGCTCCAACGCAACTAGAAATAATGTATGCAAGATTAAAGTAAAACAATTTCAGATATGTCAAAATACTCTTTCTGCAATCGTCTTATTAATATATGGAATTATCTACCATCCAACGTCATTGGTGGCTCCACTATAGAGATATTAATAAAAGTCTTGACATCTACTTAGATGCAAGTCCCCGACTGGGATTATTTACTTTTAGATAGGTTAAGAAATATTAATAATATGTTAAGTACCACAATAGCCTTATAAGGACTAATAGGTCTGTGGCTGTTCTTTTGTCCATGTAACTTCATGTAACTCTCTTTAGAGACATCACTAGTTTATCATATATCAACCCATGTGGACCAAAACCACTGCAACATTCTTCCATTACTACATTATACAAGGTCACAGGCGTCACATTTTTTAAAGAAGGGTGCTAATTTTTTATCCTAGCTACACCTAGATTGCATTGTAAGTTCAGGTTTAGTACAAATAAACAGATGCTATCTACATATAAAAACAGGTCGGAATGTCACCTGATACCTGTCGCAATGATGGTTGCTAACATGACATCACATGAAGCACATTTATGCATGGTCAGTATTACCCGATACAACTCTCCCAATTGCCTAATATCTCTTCCGGGCAACTATCAGAGCATGCATGCGCTCACTAAAATAGATCCACAAACCCATATAACAATATCTATCCACACACTTATGCAGCAATCTACATCTACACATCTATGTAATAATTTGATATCCTCGTTTTTTGTGAAGCAGTGGCAACCCCATCGTGAGCAATCTGCTTAACTCAGCATTCCTCATTCCTTCCTGAGGCTAGGCGCCGCCTTGAGCGACGAGTATCGGCAGTCGGTAGATTGCAGGCTTCCCGATTGGAGATCTTATATAATGTAATGACTACCGCTACAAAGGACGATGGGAGGAAGACAGGGATAGGACATACGGGGTAAAAGAGAAAGGAAGGAAGGAAGGGAGGAATTGGGAGGGGTGAAAGGAGGAAGGAAGGGGGGAATGGAGGAAGGGAGGAAGGGAGGAATGGAGGAAGAGAGGAAGGGAGGAAGGGAGGAAGGGAGGTAGGGAGGAAGGGACGAAGGGACGAAGGGAGGAAGGGAGGAAGGGACGAAGGGAGGAAGGGAGGAAGGGAGGAAGGGAGGAAGGGAGGAAGGGAGGAAGGGAGGAAGGGTGGAAGTGAGGAAGGGAGGAAAGGAGGAAGGGAGGGAGGATGGAAGGAAGGAATGGAAGAAAGGAGGGCGGAAGTAAGTAAGGACGGAAAAAGGAAAGAAGGAAGGCAGGAAGGAAGAAAGGAAGGAGGGAAGTGGGAAAGAAGAAAAGAACCCTTGGAAATTACCTATTCATTTATTCATCTATTTGTTGCTCATGTCAGTTTATTTACACATTTTGATTACAAGCGTCCTGTTGGCTGTAGTATAAAGACTGTCAAAATTCTATATAGAGTTTGAGTATTTAAGAATCGCCGTAATACCAGCTGGTACTTTAATTCTGGTGGGCAAGGAGATGGTTTTCTCTGTGTGTGTGTCTGTGTGTGTGTGTGTGTGTGTGTGTGTGTGTGTGTGTGTGTGTGTGTGTGTGTGTGTGTGTGTGTGTGTGTGTGTGTATTCACCTTGGTCTTTGGATCATGTGTTGGACTCGTGATCGACAGCTATTTCCCTCCCGGAAGAGAGCTCAGAGCTCGTATGACCGATCTATGGGTAATGCTATGACCTTTCACACACACACACACACACACACACACACAACTCCCCGCCCACGACAGCGTTGCCTGAATTCCACACCCTATTTTTCCACACGTTTTCTTTGATCGAAAACTGAACAGTGACTAAGCTATTCCATGTTTGTGATTGACGGAATTTCTATCGGCATAACGGACACACACAACAATGTGGAATAGGAGTGTTGCCACCAACAGATTTCTCTAAACATTAGATGAGAAAGAGAACACATATAAATAATACTATTGAAGCATATACCATTATAAACCGATGAATATTAGAATACCGTTAATTCTTTCCCTAATAAGGTAAATGATAATAACGTAACATAATTATTTTACTGAACAAAAATCACCTAATATTTCCTCCTTTTAAAAGGTCTTAAGAGTTGTCTGACCTATCACTGTCATAGTCACCGTCGCATTCAAATTGTGGCACTTGTGATTGTGAAGAGGGATCCGAGTCTGAGGAGGTAGTATATGGATTCTCTACGGTATTTTCTTGATAAGTATTACTATCACTGAGGAAATCTCTGTCAGGGTTTTCCCCAGTACTACTGACATAGTCTTCGCTAAGATCTTCTACTGTATGGATCGGAAACTCGTCATTTGGTTCATAAAAACGTAGCACACTTTGGTCGTCGCTACTAGTATTTTCTGGGTCATTCTCTTGATTTTCTGTATTTAGGGAATCTTCTGTATGGAAAAGCTCTTCAGTTGGTCCATCATTGTTTATCTCATTTTGGTCGTCATTACTAGTATTTTATGATTCATTCTGCTGATTTTCTGTATTTAGGTTATCCTCTGTATGGAAAAGCTCTTCACTTGGTCCATCATTATTTACCTCATTTTCACATACCTTAAGTTGCGACACGTGTAGAAGAAGCAATATGTTACTCTCTCCGTTTCAGCTGAATAACTGGACCTCACAAACCTACACCTTGACCATGTTATCTTCCTCTGCTAAGCACCCTTCTCTTGTACCATTGCAATTTTACGACTGTTAGTGTATAGATATAGATATTTAATGGAAAATTTGGTTATCAGCAATCCATTTTACGTATAACATTAAGTAAACATAACTTTGCACGCAATAAGCTAGAGGCCCCAGAGCAGATAGAAAATGTGGAAATATTTTTCCACACTGTGCAGTAATCCGTCCACGTTATCCACGCCAGTTGCCAACACTCGCTAGATTCCCTCACCATGAGCGATATTTCCACGCAACGGCAACGCTGGCCCACGAGAGTCAGAGTAACGACCCGAAGCACAGCGATACCGAAATAATTTCGGCCCTGGGCAGGATTCGAACTGGGTACTGCGAGCACTGCCGTACTTCCCAGGACGTGTGTGTGTGTGTGTGTGTGTGTGTGTGTGTGTGTGTGTGTGTGTGTGTGTGTGTGTGTGTGTGTGTGTGTGTGTGTGTGTGTGTGTGTGTGTGTGTGTGTGTGTGTGTTCACTTGGTCTTTGGATCACGTGTTGGACTCGTGATCGACAGCTATTTCCCTCCCGGAAGAGAGCTCAGAGCTCGTAGGTCCGATCTATGGGTAATGCTATGACCTTTCACACACACACACACCCAACTCCCCGCCCACGAGAGTCAGAGTAACGACCCGAAGCGCAGCAGTACCGAAATAATTTCGGCCCTGGGCAGGATTCGAACCAGGAGCTGCGGGCCACTTTCGTGGCAGCTCAGCGTTCTACCAACTGCGCCACCGCAGTGTGTGTGTGTGTGTGTGTGTGTGTGTGTGTGTGTGTGTGTGTGTGTGTGTGTGTGTGTGTGTGTGTGTGTGTGTGTGTGTGTGTGTGTGTGTGTGTGTGTGTGTGTGTGTGTGATTCACCACGGTCTTGGATCACGTATTGGACTCGTGATCGACAGCTATTTTGTAACCATTATCTATAACCCCACATATTGCAGCAACGCCCATGGAAAACTACATCGCAACATAAATACGAACATACATACGTACACACACACACATCCCTAGGCTCTTCCTTCAGGTGACCAAACCGTGAAATACCCCTGATTCCTAAGAGTTTTTTTCTTCATACACACTATACTCCGTAACTTAGTTTAATAACCATAACAATTAAATCATAAGAAACAACTACACATCTTTATAATGAAAACATTATATCATACACTAATGTTTAAAATTAGTATCACCAGAATAAATTGTAATTAGTTTGTAATGATTGGCAACCCCTCAAAATGCTTTGTCAACAAATTTACTGTACGAAAGCAGCAGCGAGAGGGAACTGGCAGTCAGTAGGTGGAAGTACACCGGGGAAGGTCTGCAGCTGTAATCAAACATTTATATACTTTTATAAATGTCTTATGGTTTGATTTGACCCACCAAAGACACTGGTGGCAGCGAGTACGCCACCCATCTCCGAAAGAATTGAGACTTATAATGTGAATCTCAGTGCTCGATGAGAGTGAATCAAAAGTGACTACGTATACCCTTACCCCTTAGTGGGCAACGTACACATACGAACTTTACTCACCTACGTGAGTGCATAAGTGTCGAAGTAAAATTCATCTACGTAAAATAACGTAAGAACTAACCTGTTTGGATATAGTTTGCTTTAAATGAATTGTGTGGACATAATATGAAGAAAACAGTCCCCCGTACGTACGAGCGTTACAGTTTGATCAAATCACCCGCGTCAGCCCCCAACCCTCTACACATCCTTAGTTCACACTTCGTTTGGTAGCTATCTTCACGCCACCCTGCTTTTACGACTCCTATGGTCCCACAGCTAATGTACCTGGTAGTCACCCATCCCTCTACATCATCCTTCACCAGTTCTACAACTCAGAGAGGTACCTACAATTTCTTCTCAACGTCCCCGCAAATTAGAAAATTAGAAAAAAAACATAATCTCTCTCTCTCTCTCTCTCTCTCTCTCTCTCTCTCTCTCTCTCTCTCTCTCTCTCTCTCTCTCTCTCTCTCTCTCTCTCTCTCTCTC
>NC_134810.1:1540305-1555305 GCF_046742065.1 Oratosquilla oratoria | reverse complement strand
ATCAGCGAGGAGGTCTATGTTCTGTGAATTTAAGTCTATGAGTTTCCCTTGTTGTTGGAGTACTCTTGTTATTTTTACTATGTGTGAATGAACTGTTTGAATGTCTTGATCAGTAGCAGTTCCAAATAGGGATTTAGAAATAATGCCAACGAAATCGAATAGACCTCTTTTGGTTCTTCCGGTCTTTGTAGTGTCGTTGTCTGGGTCTGGGAGGTGGTATATTGTGTATTTTATCTTGTCAAGTTTACTTTGTAATGAGTTGACGTTGTGGTAGAGTATCAGTGAGATTTCATAATTTTGACGAGTGTTATTTGGTACTTGCCTGCCTATCAATTTCTCTACTTCTAGTAGGTCATTTTGTAGTTTAGTAATGGGTTCTAGCAAGGATGTGGGTGAGATGCGGAGTTTCACCATGATGGAGTCTTCGACGCATGCTGCGGTGCCATGTCTGTTGACTATGGCGCCGGGCAAAAGCCTTGGGACGGAGAGGGCGAGGTGGACGATGAGAGGGAGGAGTTGTAGGGATTTCATCTGTGGAAAAAGGGGCAGTGTCTGAATGACTAAGGATATGTTTATCTGACTCTCGCTAAGGTTATATTGGTCGGAAGGAAGTAGAGAAGTTTCAATAGATATGCGGAAAGGAGTTCTTATTGGAAATGGGCCATTTTAACCTCCACTGATAGATACATGACGTCCTGCATCTTCAGGGGCGAGAGCTAGAGTGCATGTTTAATTGCGTCGACGCAGAGTCATGGGATGAGATTTGCGTTTTGGTGATTGGTGTGTGTCTGTGGTAGGTGGGTTGTGGATGGGAGATGAGATTGGGACGAGGTTCAGTTTGACCTTTCTCAACTTCTCTCCATGTATGGTGAAGGTGGTGTGATCGGAAGGATCTGTTAGTAGGAAAACATTGTTAGGGAGTGAACTTGTGACTGTGAAGGGGCCTAGGAATTTGGGTTTGAGTTTGTTTGTCCTACTTGAGTCTTTTACCATGACTGAGTCGCCAAGTGCTATGTCAAGTGGAATTGACCGTTTGTGTTGTTTTGTCTTTGTCTTCTCCTGGGCTTCTTTCAGGTTTGCTCTAACTTGTTTGTAAATAGTTTGCATACCTCTTTTGATGCAGTGTGCGAGGTTATCTAGGTTGTATAAGGGTGGGGGTGGTTGGTTGAATATTTGGTAGGGTAGGCGCATTGGTTGGCCGAAAATGATCTCATGTGGGGACATCTTTGTTGCGGAATTGACTGTGCTATTGATACTGGCTTGTACCTGTGGTAGCCAATCTTCCCAACTGTCCATGAGGTCGTTGACCAAGGGTCTGAGAATCTCTAGGACCTTGCGATTTGTTCGCTCAGTCAGACCGTTTCCCTGAGGGTGGTATGCAGTGGCAAATGTTTGGTCAATGTTGTACAGGTGTGCTATTTCGCGCATCACCTGATTTTTGAATTCTGAGCCATTGTCAGATAACATTGTGTGTGGTATGTTGTATCTACAAAAGATATTGTTGACTAGGGCTTTGGCTACAGTCTCTGCTGTTTTGTCTTGGAATGGTATTAAGATTGTGTATTTAGAGAAATATTCTACTGCTGTGAGTACATAGTTGGAACCTTGATGGCTCGTTGGCATTTTCAGTAGGTCAATGCCAAGTGTTTCCCATGGCTCAGCAGGGAGTGGGATATCCTTTATGTTGATTTCCCTCTGAATTGGTTGCAAGTTATACAAGAATCTATGTGTGTGGTTATATCTCTTTTCATGTTAGGCCAGTAATATGTGTGCCTAGCAGTGTTTAGTGTCTTATCTCTGCCCGAGTGGCCTCCCATTGCACTGTCGTGCAATATGTGTAGGACTTTGGGGACAAGGGCTCTGGGGATAACAGTAACCTCTCTTGTGTTAATGGTTCTCCTTATGACTCCGTCGACCAGTTTGAGTTCCTCAATAGGGACAGGTGGTCGGGAGTGTAAGGGGGTTTGTGAAATGAGATGTTGTTTTATTGGGGACCATATTGGGTCACTGTCTGTTTCATTCCTAAGTTCTCGCATGGGAATGCATGTGGTTTGGGTGACAGGGTTGATGTGGTTTTGTCTGCTCAAGGAATCTGCCACTACATTAGCTTTTCCAGCTAAGTATGTTATCTTGGGATCAAAGTCTAGTAAGGTGGTTTTCCATCTAGCAATTCTTCCGTGGAGGTCTTTTGTGTTGAAAAGGTAAACTAGGGGTTGGTGGTCTGTAAAGATGTTTATATTGTACCCTAGAATGAGATGTTTAAAGTGTTTGAGTGCCCAAACGATAGCTAACCCTTCTTTGTGTGTTGTAGAGTAATAATTTTCAGCCTTGTTGAGGATTCTACTTGCGTAGGCTATGGGGTGCTCTTTGCCATTGTCGTCTTTTTGTTGTAAGACTGCGCCTATTCCTACAGAGGAGGCGTCTGTGTAAAGAAGGAATTCCTTCTTCATGTCAGGGAAAACTAGTACAGGGGCTGTGGTAAGTGCGTGTTTGAGAGTGTCGAAACTTTGCTGTTCTGCTTCTGACCATTGAAATGGCTCGCCTTTCCTTGTGAATTTGGTCAGAGGGGAAGCAATATCAGCAAAGTTTCGGATAAAGTGTCTGTAGTATGATGCAAGCCTACGAAGCTTCTAGTTTGGGTTGTGTTTTTGGGTGTTGGGAATTTGTTTATAGCTTCTATCTTGTCTGTGTTGGTATGGATACCTCTGGCATCTACCTTATGTCCTAGGAAGGTGAGTTCCGTCTGTAGGAATTTACACTTTCCTAGTTGGACTTTCAATCCTGTGTTTTTGAGTCTTTTTAGGACAATCTCTAGTGTGTGAAGATGTTCTCTTTGTGTGGGGTTGTAAATGATGAGGTCGTCTAAGTAGACGAACAATGAGATTCCTATCATGTCGCTGAAAATGCGGGTCATCAACCTTTGTTGGGTTGAGGGGGCATTCTTGAGGCCAAAGGGCATACGCTCAAAGTGGAAATGTCCCTTATCAGTGGAGAATGCAGTTACGGGTTTTGATTCCTCTGTTAGTTCGACCTACCAGAAGGCTGACTTAAGGTCTATTGTGAAATAAAAACAGAGTTCCCGTTGCCAATGCATTGTAGTACATCTTGCATGGCGGGGAGGGGGTGTGGGTCAGATTGAGTGAGGTGGTTGACTTTACGAAAGTCTACCACAGGGCGTAAGGTTCCATCTTTCTTAGGGACTAAAAAGAGGGGACTGTTCCATGGGGAGTCTGAATGGGAAATGACGCCTTGGTGTATCATCTCTTGGACACTGTCATTGACTTGGGATTTCCTACTGTGAGGTATGCGGTAAGCGGGGGTGTATGAAGGGGGGGTGTTAGGGGGAATTTGGATGTGATGCTTGATAATATCACATTTGTCTAGTGGTTCACCTTCTAAGGCGATAGCTGATCTATTCCTTTGTAGGAGGGTTAACAGTTCACTATGGGTTTCTCCGGTAGCTGATGTCGTGATTTGGTCTGGGTGGAGAGGGGGAAGGGGTTGTGTTGGTCTCACTTGGTTGATGTGTTGTGGCAGTGGTTCCTGGATAGGGGAATTATGGAGATGGACTGCGCAAATGTTTGTATTCTTCCTGATTTTACGGTGTTGGTCTGACATGTTTGTTAACATAGCTAGTGTATGTTTATTGTCTGATATATATCAGACAATAAACATACAATATATTGTATCCCAGGAGGACTCAATGGCTATGTTGTTAAGCCTGGACGTGTCTGAGTCGATTATGACGTCCTGATGTTCGATTGCACCGGGTATGTATAGTGGGACTGTTATTGAATGTCTAGGGGGTATGATGACTGTGTTAGACATCAGTGCCTTTGAGGTGACATAAGGGGGTGGTCGGAAGGAATAGCTGTTAGTGGGATTTGGAGTATTTAAGGAAGGTAGACATGAGAGAGGTTGTGTGTCTGAGTCGGGTGTCTCAGGAACTGTTGACTCATTATTTACATCTCGGAAGGAAATTTTGTTGGTCTCAAATTCTATCTTAGTTTTCCAAATCCTCAATGACTGTAATCCTATTATACCTTGTTGATCAAGACTCCATTCATCGGCTATGTGGAAAGGTGTGAAACCTACTTGGGAATTGTTCACTTCTATGCTCAGATCAACCATGTCGTGAAGTGAAATGGTGCTCCCTTCTATTAGGAGTCCTTCCATATTGGAAAATTGAATTTGGGGTGGGTCATTTAATGCTTCATAGAGAGCTCTTGGGATGATGTTCAGGTTTGTTCTTGTATCAACCATCATGTCAACTGTAAGTTGATCTACACTCACTTCTAGGGTGAGGTAGTTGTGTTGTGTATGAGATATTCCTATGGTGGTTTGGTGCGTGAGGCTGGTACACGTTCCCCCAATCGGTGGTGTTGGGTTGTGCGTGTTGTGTGGGAGGGAGCTGTTTGTCGAGGGGTGTGTCGAGGGGTGGTGAATGGTTGGTTAGTTCTCTGATGAGGTTGTGGTTGTGATTTTTGTAGGTAACACTCTTCGTTGGAGTGAGTTGTTGTTTGGTGTAGGTTGCAGTATTTGTTTGGATGTGTTGGTGTAGGTAGGAGTAGGGGTTTAAAGGGGGGGGAACTTGTTTGTTTTGATTCTGAACTTGACACTGAGCATTCGTATGCGAGGTAGTAGCATGCACTGAGCAAGGGATGGGGTGGTGTTGTACCTGCGGGTATTGTTGCTGTGTCCGACACTGGGCATCGGTGTGGGAAATGGTTCCATGAACTGAGCAAGGGATAGGGTGGCGTGGTGCCTGTGTCTGTATTTGTTGTTTTTGTATGCAGTCTCTTGTGTTGTGACTGGTTGATGAATGGTAGGAGCACCACTTAGAAGGTTGTCCTTGATTGGTGGGAGGGGGCTGCTGTGAGTGAAGGCTATTTAGTCTGGGGAGGTGGTGGGGGGTGTCTAAAGATACATTGCAAGCATTGATGACATCTAAGATATAGGTATAAGCTAGAGGGTTTCTAGTGTCTAGTTCCCTTTTGGAGGCTTCCTTTAAACACTTTGGAGGGAGTTGGGAGAGATAGAAACCTATCTCAAAGAATGTTAGTAAGTTTTTTGTTGTCATTACATTTTGACCAAATTGGTCAGTGTGGGTCCAAGGAGAGTTATTCTCTAGGTCCTCTCTGACCTCTTTAATTCCGTTTGCTACGAAATCCATAATGTTCGTAACGGAATGTGGTTGGACTCTAGTGTTATTGAGGAAAGTGAGAAGGAAGGATATATTGTTTGCTTGTTTGTTGTGAAAGACCTTAAGAAGGTGGCGTTTATATTCATGATATGTGATTCCACATGCAACTAAACTGTCTAGCATCCTTGCCTTTGAACGGCAAATGTCAGATGGGTCTATTTTCTGACGGCACAGATTTATCTTATCTAAGTCAGAGTAATTTGGATTTTTAGAAAAGAAAAGGTCACATGCCGTTAGGAAGTCAGTGATGGAGAGTCCGCTAGCTTGAGAGAAGGTTGGGATTTCTGTGAGGGGGGTTATGGTTTGATAGTTGTTAATTATTGTTGGTTGAGGTTGTGGG
Source organism: Oratosquilla oratoria (assembly GCF_046742065.1). Taxonomy (NCBI): domain Eukaryota; kingdom Metazoa; phylum Arthropoda; class Malacostraca; order Stomatopoda; family Squillidae; genus Oratosquilla; species Oratosquilla oratoria. The sequence goes on along the minus strand of NC_134810.1, from coordinate 1,549,762 downwards.
TAAGGATAATATTGTGGGTTTGGAGGAAGGTTAGGTGGTGGTTGGTGGTATGGTGTGGAGTGGGCTTGACCAGATGGGGTATGGGGGGAAGAAAAGGGGAAGTTTTGGTACTGCTGCTGAATGGGAGGGGGGGTTATTATGTGTTGGGATATGGGGGTTGGATGGATTATGGTTTATAGGAGGTTTAGTTTGCATATTTGGCTGGATGGGAGGAATGGGTGGTTGTGGTTGTGAGGGGTGAAAGGGGTCTACTTGAGGAGGCTGGTTGAAAGGTATGATATTAGGAGGAGTAATATGAGGAGTTGGTTGGGTGGGTTGTTGTGGTTGAGAGGGGTTGGAGGGGTCTACTTGAGGTTGGTTGAAAAAAAGGTAGGACATCGTTCTCATAAAGAGGGGCTATTGGGGTATCTGCCTTAGGATTAGTTTTGTCAGGATTATTTAACTGGTCATTGGTTAACTGTTTAGAGGTATTGTCAACCTGTGGATATAGGTAAAAATGGTCTGGTCTGTCATTGTCAATTAAGTCTTCTGTGTGTATTTCCTCTTTGTCACTGGATATGTCCTGTGGTTGTTTTTCCTCTCTGGATCTTGACAAGACGCTATGCATCCTTTGAAAAACTTTACTCCTGGTTCCAGTCGCCATGTTTGTCAAACCATGTATTAGTTAATAGTTAGTATGTATTAGTTAATAGTTAGGTTTGATTTGTAATCTAAGAAAAAAACTGTTAAAATATGAATAATAGGTATATAGTAACTAAGGGTAATATGTTATGCTTACATATAAGGTTACATATGGTTACATATATGGTTACATATGGGTTACATATAAGAACATATAAATATAAATGGTAAAAATAGTAAAATATGGCAATAATAATAATGGTTAAATATAGTGCACATTATAGTATAATAATCGCTGGTTAACAGTAGTAATTATGAAAGGTAAGTTACATTTATAAAAATGTCTAAGTTCTATGTAAAATATAAATGGAGTTTAGACAAGAATTACTTAACTGTAAGAATACATATGAATGTGATATTATGTAATAGTCAAATCTAGTAAAGTTATTGCGTATCTATATATATGAAATGGTATTAGGAATATGTGAAATTGGTATTTGATTTATATATATTTATATATATATATATGTATATAGGATATACGTTGTAAGGTTATATAAAATATTATGAAGAAGAATTATTTTATATTGGTAAAAAATTATGTGATTATAATAGTTATTGAGAGAGATATTTAAAATACAGTATTTTTAAATTACTTATATGTGTAATCATAGGGTACCTGTTATGGGTGGTCCCGGTATTTCGATACTTATATCGATGTGCTTCCGGTCCGTCAGGTGTGGTTGTGGCGGTCCGTAGACTTGTTTGTAGTTACGCGTTGAGTGGGGCGTAACGTTACCATATAAGTATGGTACTGGAGAGAGATAAGCGGTGTGTGGAAATATCTCTTGATGAGGGTAGTGCCTCGTAGATGTTCTCGTAAAAAAAGGAGACAGGCAGTATCAGGGATGGTTTGAATGGGTAATGTATGGTTATTATTACGGAATATATTGGTATTAAGTGTAAGGATTTTATGTTACCTTTATAATGTTGATTTTAGTAGTGTGAGATCGGCTGTGACGATTGCCCGTGATGTGTAGTGTGAACTAATTTCTTGTTCGTGGAGAGCGTTTCGTTCAGTGCGGTTATTGTTCGTACTTGAATGTAGTTGGAGAAAAATGAAGGGGTTTGAAGGTTCACCGTAGAAGGTACACCATAGTCTCTTCGGAGAAGATGGGTTGCGGGGTTCGCTGCCACCAGTGATGTAACGGGACGGTGTAACGGTATCGTTACATCATTTCCATCCAACGTTACTTGTAGACACAAAATGTAACGGGGTCGTCACATCATCACGAAAAAGGGTTCACTTGCACAAACGCCTCTAAGTTTTTGTTCTTTATTGTCGTATCAAAAACAAACTTAGTTTACACACTATTAGACAGTCTTATCACTAGGGCACGTCACTTAGAACCGACCGCTCTTGGGGTGTGTGAGCTAGTTTTCATGCCCGGAAATGATGAGTAGACAAAAATCTAGAGTTGCCCTGAATCGTGAACTTCTCTTATTGTCTTGTTAATTTGTTGTCCCACAAGGGTGGGGCAACTGCATTAATTACGTATTGCTGTCTACTATCATACATGTTAATTATATATCCAGGGGAGGACCGTCAGTATACGTAATGTCGTATGTCAGTACTGGGTGGCTACTAGATTGATCACGTGTGTTCGTTTGTGTGTGTGTGTGTTTGGTGGTCGACGGTGTTGTCGCGAAGCCAAAGGATCGATGTTTCAGGGATTTGTGGATCACACTGGGCCTCATGATGCTGACTCAGCGTTTGAATGCCCGTGGTGGACAGTGAGTTAAGAAGTGGGTTATATGACTGGGGTTATATTACTCGTCGTGTATATGAGACGTATACACAATGTCATAATTTTCTTTTGTGATGGTCAGTATTTCAGTCTTCTGAATATTAATGCTTAGTCCCGCCTCATTAAAGCATATTTTCCAACAATTTAGAGCTCTTTCTAACTGTAGTCTGTCGTTACTCCAGCAGGCAATGTCATCTGCATACACTAGTATATCTCCATCCCCTTCTCCTTGATCTCTTATTCTCTTTTTATACTTTTTGATAATGCTATCCATATATGCTATGAATAATAATGGGGACAAAACACTTCCTTGTTTCACTCCTGTTGTTATATCAAACCATTCATCTTTCTCATAACCAGTTCTAACAAGACACGAACATGGCTTATATGTACTCTCTATGGCTTTCTGCAGTTTGCTTGTCATTTTATACTCCTCCACTAAACATTTCCATAATTTGTTTCTTGGAACGGAGTCAAATGCTTTTGCCAAGTCTATAAAAGCACAATACAATTTTTTTTTATACTCCCAGCATTTTTCCATGACCATTCTTAAAATAAAAATGGGGTCAGATGTACTTCTATCTTTTCTATATCCAAACTGTTCTTCTCCTAGTTTTGGCTCTATCACTGTTCTTGCTCTCTTTTCTAGGATTCTTTCATAAAGTTTAGGTACTTGATTGATGAGAGAGATACCTCTGTAATTACCACAGAAACCTGAGTCGCCTTTACCTTTATAGACCGGTAGTATAATGGTCTTGCCCCAACTTTGTGGAATAGTTTCTTCTCTCCAGGCCTTGTTTAATATTGTCAATATCTTCTCTTTTAGGGCATCACTTATATATATATATATATATATATATATATATATATATATATATATATATATATATATATATATATATTTATTTGTGTGTGTGTGTGTGTGTGTGTGTGTGTGTGTGTGTGTGTGTGTGTGTGTGTGTGTGTGTGTGTGTGTGTGCGTGTGTGTGTATGTGTGTGTGTGTGTGTGTGTGTGTGTGCGTGCGTGTGTGTGTGTGTGCATGTATGTATATATATATATATATATATATATATATATATATATATATATATATATATATATATATATATATATATATATGTATATGGTCTAGGTCTAGGTCTAGGTGAATTCACCGACAACAATTCATCGAAAAGTAAAAATAACAATATCCTAATTTGAAACATATAACTAGGATGTGTTTTCATACTTGATTTAGCATACTTTTACCTTTGAAAATGAAATAATTACTTTCATAGCCTTTATTTAGGATACTACAAAATCAAAGTAGTTTTTTTTCTCGTATTTATTAAGAAGTTAAAATTCTTTAATGACAGAACTACTAAAAATGACAAATTAGTTTAAACTAAACTTGAAACTATAAATTAGTTTATTTAGAATCAGAAAGCTAGATTATGGGCTATTGCCCGCAAATAATCAATGGTGTTGCTATATAAAGAATATCTTTCTACACCGTTTTTTATCCGCTTAGAAGAGTCACGATATTTATTTGTGGTTGAGATGACATAGAAAATGAAAACAACTGGACCAGAACCACATCTTCATACGCAATCAAGGAATGGAGACCCAGAGGATGTAGACGTGAGCAGAATCTCTCACGGACAGTTCAGACAGTCGCGGACGGTTCAGTCAGTCCCGGATAACCTGACGACAATATATCGACCCTACATCAGTAGTTCTCATTTTCTATGTTTTCATTATAATTGGCTATGTTTACGAAAACCGTTTTACATTCTTTAGCAAAAACAAATGATTCCCTTGAAGGATGGCATAGGACATTTGAGACACAGGTTGCTGGACACCTCCCTAATATTTGGAAGTTTTTCGACTGCTTGAAGAAAGAAAAAACTATAATAAAGTCAAAGTCAATCAATAATTGGCTGGTTCTTCATCTCAACCACAATATATATATATATATATATATATATATATATATATATATATATATATATATATATATATATATATATATTATATATCGTGACTCTTCTGAACGAATAAAAAACATTGTAGAAAGACATCCTTCATATAGTAAAGTCGTTGATTATTTGCGGGCAATAGCCCATAATCTAGCTTTCTAATTCTAAGTAAACCAATTTATAGCTTTAAGTTTAGTTTAAACTAATTTGTCATTTTTAATAGTTCTGTCATTAAAGAATTTTAACTATTCTTAATAAATACGAAAAAATTCTACTTTGTTTTTGTAGTATAAATAAAGGCTATGAAAGTAATTATTTCATTATCAGAGGTAAAAGTATACTAAATTAAGGACCTAGTCATATATTTCAAATTAGAATATTGTTATTTTTACTTTTCGATGAATTGTGTATATCGATGAGTTGAGCGTGTCGATAAATTGTTGTCGATGAATTGCTGTCGGTAAATTGTTGTCGGTGAATTGCTGTCGGTGAATTCGCCGGATCATATATAGGCTAGTAGATAAAGGTAGACAAATAAGGTAGAGGGGTAGGTGGCGAGAATTTTGTTTTATATGTTGTATGTTTTGAAAACATAAGTTGCAAAGGAGTTGCATAATATCGCTCACCGTCTAAGATTTATAAACAACCGCTAGGGAACAGATTTTAATGCTAATGTAACAATATGTAAACTAAGCCATTCCTCTTCGATGTCGAGATTGCTTGTGTAAGCAGTATTGCTTAAGACGGTGTAACATTTTTTTTTTTTTTAGCAGGATGGAGAAGGATAAAAAAATATATATATTGGTAAACGGGAAAAAAGTCACGCCCTTAGGGACGGCACTTATTTGTAGCAATAAAGATCATTGGATGAATAAAGTGGTCACGTCGGAACAAAAGTTGCTTAGTGAAGGAATTGAGGATCCCAGGCGGGAGTCCCTTGGTGTAATTTGACAAGCCAAGTGTATATAATTGGGAAGAAAATAGAAGATTATGCATACGTTTATTTCACCCCATCAAGAAACATTACTAACTTGCTACAAAAGAGAGTGTGATAGACATACTTACTTAAGTGAGAGAAATTGAAAGTGAAAGAAGATATACAAATTAATATAAGGGAACAGTAAAGAGAATTAAACTAGTAGTTATGTAAAAACACGGGAACTGAAGGTGATGGGGTGCAATACACACACACACACACACACACACACACACACACACACACACACACACATATATATATATATATATATATATATATATATATATATATATACATATATATATATATATATATATATATATATATATATGAAAGTACAGGGAAAATGTATATTTCAACTACTATCTGTAGTCCTCTTCTGCTGAAGAGGACTACAGATAGTAGTCGAAATATACAGTTTCCCTGTACTTCCGTTATTATTTCTCCGATGATGGGTTTATAGTGAATATATGTATATATATAAATATATATATATATATACAGTATACATACATATATATATATATATATATATATATGTATATATATATACATATATATATATGTATATATATATATATATATATATGTGTGTGTGTGTGTGTGTGTGTGTGTGTGTGTGTGTGTGTGTGTGTGTGTGTGTGTGTGTGTGTGTGTGTGTGTGTGTGTGTGTGTGTGTGTGTGTGTGTATGTGTGTGTTCTGGACTATTTGGTAGGTTTTGATAAATATTTGGCTAACAAAAATTATGACAAAGATCTTGCTTGCCTCGAAGGTGTTTTATTGAATAGCATCTCTGAAAGTTTCAAAGATGCCTGAAATTATCATATTAACCATTCTTTTCTCAACAAATCTGTCAATGGTTCTGCAATGTCAGAGTAATTAGGACAGAATTTTCTGCAATAACCTACCAATTTAGGAATCGTCTTATATCTCTTTTATTTGAGGGTGTAGGAAATCTCTGATGGCTTGAACTTTTGGGCATGTCCAAATTTTCATTTTTTCTAAATTTATGGTTAGGCTAGCCTTCTCAGCTATCTCAAAGAATTCATGCAACAGCTTTAGATGTCGCTAAATATCACCACGTCATCACGTCATCTAAATATTGTTTAACTCCTCTCATGCCTGAAGTAATCTTATCAACCATTCTTGGGTAGGTAGTAGGAGCATTCCTTAACCCGAAGGGTTTAAACTAAAATAATCCATCTAGTGTTACAAAGTTTTTTTTTTTTTTTTTTTTTTAATCTTGAGCATCTGGGTGCATTGATATTTGATAATGACCTTTTAGTAAATCTATGATAGTGACAAATTTAGAAGAACCAATATCATCAATTAGATCATCAATCCTAGGAAGTGGATAAGCGTTAGCTCTCGTTATCTCATTCAACTTCTTATAATCTACTACTAATTTATGTTTCCTTCTTGGTTTTGTCACTAGTAAACAGGGAGCAGTCCAAGGACTGGAGGATGGTTCTATTAGTCCTTGTAATAGTAGACTCTACTTTACCTCTAATGATACTCTTTTTCTCAGGATTTAATGTGTAAAGGGCTTTCTTGATGGGTATGGTAGAGGTTAGTTTGATGTCATGCATTACATTAAAGTGTTTTGTCTCGGAACATCGGGAAAAATTGTGGGTAATCCCCAACTCATCTTACAGCATCTTGCTGGTTATCGTAGCGTAAGTTTCCATTTTTTTTTTTTTTAATAAAGCTACGGAGTTTTGCAGTGGTAGAGTAGGATGTGGTAAGTAGTATTCACGTGTGTCTTCCATTATTACATTAGGCATTACGGATTTGTTGGAATGAAAGTATTTCACTGAGTTTATATGGCACTTCCTAAATTCTCTTTCGCCTCTCTGGAATTTCTATAACATAATTCAAAGGGCTTACTTTCTCCTTGATGGTATATGGTTCATGAAACATACTCTAAAGGGAATATCCTGGTATAGGTAGATATAGGATGACTTCATCTTTTTCTTTTTTTATATTTTCTCTTTATATTCTTTTGAACTTCAGTCATTTTTTTTTACTTAGCTAAGTTCCAAGCTTTCTTTCACCTTTCAACATTCTCTCTACATGTAAGTTGGTTGAGACAGAGGAATCAAGAGTAAGCCAGCTATCTTTCAATACTTTAAGGGGTCCTCTGACTTAATTACAGTTTTCCGGGGAAGAGTGTATTAATACCCAAGGATTCTATGCCATCGGTACGTGTACTATTAGTGTTTGTGTTGCCTCTTGGAGTGTGAACGTTGTAAACAGCATTTTGTTTTCTGGTTGAGACCTACCTACAGCACATAGAGAATAAATGGATGGATCTTCTATTGAAGTCTCATCAATAATTGGGCCATTAGTGACAATAGGGGAATCTACCTTACTAACTACTAGGTCATTTGACAACAGCAGTTGAATGCCGACCACTGGTATTTCATCAGTTGCAGCTACAACTACATCTCCCTTGACTACAATATGTCAATTTTTAGATATACTTTGTGAAGTGGTAGTTTTCTAATTTCTGCTACGGTGTCTATAATGACATTCTAATTTAAATAAGACTCACAGAGATTTGGTAATATATTAGCCAACACGAGAGTTTGAATAGCCCCTGTATCTCTTAGGACAGAGATGGGTTTTGACTCATTTTAACAGAAATTAGATATAGTTCCTTTCATCAAAAAGGAGCAAAACGGAATTCTAGTACGGATTTCAGCTTATTTGGTAAATTGTGAGATAGGATGTCTTAACTTGTGATGAGGAAGTGGGTTTGGACATACTTTGGGAAGACAATTTACTTTGTAAATTGGTCCTAACTGGGCTACAATAGCTAGTTGGACGGGGAATTACTTCAAACAAGCACTGGTTGAGAACAAGTTTGATTATTGGGGTTTTTCCTACATTCAGAGAATCCATGTCTAAATTTGAGGCAATAACTGCAAGTCAGATGTGGACTGCAGGATAAGTCGTTGAACAATACTTATCATCATGAAACTGTCTTTTAAATTCTCTGTTGTTTGCTGACCTCACTTTTTTTTTAAAAGGAGTGGGAGCGTTGTGTTGGCTATAAGTTCTTTTGGTGTCATAGTAAGTTTTGTTTGTTTTAGGTCTTTATTTCTTGTGGTGAATGAGTGTATATTCGTCTTCCATTTTAGCAGCTCTAGCTACATTAGAAGGATTTCTTTCCTCGAGATAAATTCTAAGATCTTGATCTAACTGTTTCTTAAATTGTTCTAGCCACATTACTTCTATTAATATAGCTAATGAGTCTTTGTTTGTGGCTTTCAGCCATCTGTCTCCATACTTAGCCATTTTGGGAACTAAATTCTGTGTATGTATCTTGAGGAGACTTTTTTTTCTGTTTCGATTCGTATGTTATTCTCAATTTTGAGTCTTTCCATTTCGGCCTCTCTAATCTTCTAAACATGATCTGTGTATCTGCCTCTTGAACACCGTGAATATGACTTAAAGTGTCCCTATCTAATACCCCCTCTTCAACTAACTCTTAAAAAATATCTTTCTTTTCCTTCTAGCATCTAACGCTAGATCGTATTCTGTGGCAATGTTTGTTAGTTGAGCTTTAGCATCATCTCCTAAAGTATCACTGGAGAGATTCTCTACAAACTGTTTCCCAAGGGGAAAAAAAAAAAAAAAAAAAATGTAACTCCAACGAGCAGCTTAATCACTACCTAAATTTTCTTTTGTCCTGGCAAGGGTCGCCAAATTTCTTGTCACGCTCCACCTATGGACCATACTAGTGACATTAAAAAAAAATCAAAATAAAATAGAATAAATCAATAAAATAAATTAAATTAATAAAATTAATAAAACAAATAAAGAAAAAAAAAATAATAATAAAAATAAATAGAAAAAAAATAAAAATAAATAAAGTAAATAAAATAAATAAAATAAATAAAAAATAAAATAAATAAAATAAATAAAATAAATAAAATAACTAAAATAAATAAAATAGATAAAATAAATAAAATAAATGAAAAAAAAAAATCTAATAAAATAAAATAGAATAAAATAGAATAAATAAAATAAAATAAAATAAAATAAAATAAAATAAAATAAAAAATAAAATAGAGTAAGATTAGA
>NC_134810.1:1515305-1535305 GCF_046742065.1 Oratosquilla oratoria | reverse complement strand
TAGAAGCACATCGTGGAAACATAAGGTGGTTCTTGACCTAATTTCGTGCGTGTTCATTATTGGCACCAAATACCTACAAGCAATCGTATTACGTGTAACAGAATCACACATTGTCATTGCTGCATGCCTGCATAAGTTCGTAAGACCTTATCTACACTATAGTCAGTATAGTATTGGTATTTTTGTCACCTAACATTTTCTCGTGTTCTACACTTTATGTCTGCTTCTTCTCACCTCTCCTCACCTTCCCCCCCTTTCCCTCCTCTCTCTTCTCGTGTTCTCTCCACTTTTCCCTTCCTCTCTTTCTTTTTTCTCCTAATAGTTTCTTCCCTTAGTCTTCCACGCCTTTAGTCAGCTCTCCCTTTCCATCACTTTATTTCAGTCTGTTTCCATTTTGACTAAACCTAAAATGACCATAAGTACCCAGCAACACATGGGATAATTACCTCTTAGGTTTGATCTTCTTCCCAAGAATGGAAGCGATGTTTTTCAGAGACGAAATACAAATACAACTATTGTTACAATGATGATCAAGACCACAACCACTACCACCACTATCGCCACCACTACTACCACTATCACCACCACTACCACTATCAACACCGCAGCCACTAGTACTACCACCACCGCCACAACCACTACCACCACCACCACTACTATCACCACCATCACCACTACCACCATGTAGATATATCTTTCCATGTTTCCCCATCCTCCTGTTCCTTCATCCCTTTTCTATCCACTTCTGCCCTTGCCACATTCCCTCTCTCCCCACTATCCTCTCCCCTTCCCCCATGCCTCCAGGTGGTGGAAGTGTTTCCTCCTCAACCTCAAAGCTCTTCGAATTTGGTATCTCTGGCGCCAAAGGCTTACCTGATTTCCAAAATGTTTTGAATTCAATTTCGTCTTTCCAGATTGATTCCAAGAGTTCCTCCCTTACCCCGATTCAGAAACTCCTCTACCTAACTCCCTTCCCCTTTCTTCATCTCATCCTTCCCTCACGCCTTCCATACCCTCTCACTTCATCTACTACTCCCCACCCTTCTCTACCCATCACAATCTACTTACTTCTCTTCTTTCCCATTCAGACTCATTTGTCATATATTGATATCACTCTTTTTAGCTTCTTTCTTCCGGGTGGTACTTTTACTTTTATTCTAGACTTTGCCAGGCTATTTTATTTACCTCTGTGGCCCTGGCACCCTTTGATAACGAAAAGATTGCTCCCTATTTAGGTTTAGTCATTACGTACCGAGTGACATTTTTCCTTTTCTTCAGGTTGGTTCCAAACCATTTCATATGAAAGGTGATAAAAAAGTAATGTCAGTGAGCCCGTATATTTTGACAGTACAGAGGTAAGTCCAAACAATAGCCTACATTCCTTCAAAGTACTCCCCTCCTGCCTCTATGCAGCGTTCCATCTTCCTGCGCCACTTCGTGAAGCAGTCACGGTACTCAGAAGCCGGTATACCTATAGCTCTGAATTGACTGCTCGTGCCAGGTCTTGGAAACGATGAAACTGCTTCCCTGCAACCGCACCCTTGATCTTTGGAAACAACCAAAAGTCACAGGGAACAATGTCAGGTGAGTATTGTGGGTGGGGAAGAAGAGTGATTCCCTACTGCCAAGTCAGGTGCACTTTACGGGGTGCAGCACTGTCGTGGTGCAGGAAAAGGCGCGATCGTCGGCGGAGTAGTGCCGATTTGGCCTGATGTTCCAGGACTTGAGGAAGGACCTGTAGTAGTGGGTTGAGAGACTATACTGTTAAAGCACCACATCAACACACATTGGTCCTTGAGAATTGAAGATGGTTAAAAGGCGCTTCCTGCTGCGAAATCCTTCCTTCAAAATTTTAGGTCGAGGCTCTTCATTATTCACTAACACCATCTTGGACGTATTGGACTACTTGTCTCTGGTGGTGAAAAAAGAAATTCAACACTCATCTCCAGTTGCAACATCTGAGGATCTGGTCGGACCATTTCGCTTGAATTCAGCTAGCTATAGACGACAAATCCGCACCCGTTCGCTTTTCTGCTCTACCATTAGCAAATGAGATATCCCACACTTCTTCCTCAGCTTTAAATGTTCAAATATACAATGTCATGTGCACTCCCATAACTGACACTAAGCTCCAAGGATAAGAAAAAAAGAGTAACAGCTGGATCTTCGTCAATGATGGCCCGAACACGAACCGTTGTTGCTTCGGTCATGGATGTCCGGGGTAGTCCAAACCGATGACCATCAACCAGCTGAGTTTTTTTTTTTTCCGTATTCAAAAGCTCGAATCCAGCGGGAAACAGTTTTCAGTAATGAAGTAGACTCGGAAAAATTTGTCAATATATCCCCTCTGATCTCCGTTGTTTTTTCCCGAGTTTCTACCTAATGAAAGTGTAGAACCTGCAGGCTTCTTTCGAGAAATCCTTGGTCCCGTTTAGAGAGGGAGACTAACACTGACGCAATCACACAGCGCAACGGAAAATGTAACCCACACAAGTGCCGACATGTGCAAAAGCATTTAGTCGGAAAGCAAGCTTGTGCAGTATATTCGTCTGCGAACAGTTGTTTACCAAACACCCAACGCATAAAATTAAATTCTCGCCACCTACCCCTCTCTCTACCTCTCTTTCTACTCACTTGTCTACTTTTATCTACGAGCTTCATCTACGAGCCTCGTACAAGACTCGGCAACTAACCTTGGTCGTCCCGACCAACCATTTTCTATTACCCTCCTACAGGGCTCGCTGAAAATACACACTTGAAAAATATACTAAATAAGGAGCTATTAAAAATATTTCTGCATAAACTGGATAAAGAAAGGTTAAAAGTATTACCCTACAATATATGTTGTCATCAAAACATATGCCACACATAACAAAGAAATAAGTAATTCTTCCAAAATGCACAAAAGTCTATGACATAAAGAATAAAACAATTAAAATACAGATATATATTGGATGTAATAAATTGTTTTACAAAACTCACTATTATCAAAGTCTTAAGATATCATGATTTACCAATAACAAAACCAGAAAAAAATTTCAAACAGAATTTAGTGTCTTCTTCCTTCTGATTGTGAAATTTGATTAAGAGCAGCAACAATTAAAATAAAACATTATTAGAGTATTGGTTTGTGTTAGATATCAATGGATAATGTTTTCACCTTTTCACAGATAGTGAGTTGTGTATCATTGAGGTATGTAACACAGCATTAAAAGTATTAGTAATAGTAGTGTCTCTCCATAATTTCACATTTGTTTTACAATTATCTTTTTTTTTATCTAGGACACATACTAGTGAAGCTGCATGAAAAAATTCCATGCTTCACAGAAGAAAATATTGTTCATTACTTATTGACACTGTCCTTATATATTGGCAATGGACCAATTTGTACATCTGTCTGACACACCTAAGGTCCCAGTAGTTCAGATCTCCCCTTGCAGGCATGCACCATGCATATCAACAATCAATACTATCTGTAAAATTGATCAAGATTAATGCTCAATCCATTCATGATACTATAAACATACTTCTGATATCCCTCTGGATTCAGGGTTTCATTTACAAAGTTAATACATTGTGCATCTTTTCCTTCAGTGTCACATTGTTCATCATCATCAAATTCTATCCTAGTCTTCTTTAAATCGTCTAAGTGTCTAATGGACACTTCCATAGTTTCTAATTGTAAGATCTTGTATCTATTTCCACCTGCATGATCAATTATCCTATATGGACCTGAGTACTCCTGTGAAGGTTTATCATGGGTTGTATGTAATTTGACCATAACTAAATCTCCTATTCATAATTCTATTTTATGTGCTATTTTGTGTTGTTGCTTTTCATTTCTTGTGTATACTTTTTCATGTGCTCCCTAACTCTTTGATCTATATCTTGAAATGTAGGCATCCTATCTGAGATGTAATCATCTATATTATACACAGGTTTTTGCTCTGATATCAATATTTTTCTACATTGTTTTGAACTAGATAATTCTTTACTGATTCAACCTTTGAATTTACTATACTAAGTCCATGCCTGTCTATTTTATGTCCCAAATAAAAAACACTGTCCTGCAAAAATTTATATTTTTCAATTTTCACTTTCAACCCGGCTTCAACTAGTCTTGAGAATACCAAATCTAATTTCTTAATGTTTAACCATTGTTTGGGAAACTTAAAATATCATCTAAAAATACACTGGCAGTGTTTCCTAGCAACTTATCTAGAACTGTATTCACTAATCTCATGTAAGTTAATGAACTATTACACAACCCAAATGGCATTTGTTTGAACTCATAGTGTCTCGTTGGAGTAGAAAATGCTGAGAATTCTCGTGAGTCATCATGCCACTCGATCTGCCAAAAAGAAGACTTGATATCTATAGTGCTAAGATACTTATTCTCGATTCCCAAACTTCTAAGAATTTCCACTATTACCGGTAATGTTAATCTGTTAGGTATTGTCTGTTTATTCAATTCCCTTATAATCAATAGCTGGACGCATGGTACCATCTGATTTTGGAATCAATTTTACAATGTTCAATAATATCCTACGATGATATTTCAGTGATCAGTTTATCTACAATGAATAGTTTGGATAATTGTAATCTTTAGGCAGATATATAGATAGGTTGAGTCCCTGGTTTTAATTTGGTCTGATGTTTTAAAACAGTTGTTTTGTCCAAGGCGTCCCGTGGCAATGCAATTGCTTTATTGTGCTTCAAGAGCAAATCAACTAAGTTTTCATTCATTATAGGACAACTAGTAGGTTCTAGTTTATTCTTGTATTTCTCTCCCAAGTCTATTTTTCCATGATTGAACAAATTGATGAACTTGGTGATTCCGCCTGCTCAGTACTCTCATTTTAAATCTTTATGGGTTCAAACTTGAAAACACCCTATTTGTGTACCTTTTCAAAAGGCTATGTCTTTATTCAAAGTACTAATCACTGATATTTCTACCATGTTCTTTTTTGTCTTATACATCTCTGAGTTTAATTTTAAAAATTTTAATCTAATAGATTCTGGGATGGTTAAAATTTCAGAGCCTAGAGTGACTCCTTTCAACTCCACTCCTATCCTGTTAACTAATCTGGAGTGTAATCACGTCGACTTTATTACGCCACCTTCCACAATTAGCAAAACTTTAATTGAAGTTGACGAAATGGTAATTTCTGGGATATCTTGAACATCTGAGTTGGGTTCACTATATGAGGCTTTATTTCCTGTTGGTCTGGACCACTCTGCCCCACTATCCAACCTACCATTGTTATCTTCCTTATCTATTTCAAAATATTTTCTGGTTAGTGATACTGGCTCTAAGTCTGGTTTATCTAAAAATGAGGTTAACTGTAACTAAGATCCCTAAGTCAGAAGGACGTATGACCATGCTCTCTTTTCTCATAGTTACAAATCCTACCAATAAATCTCCTGGGAAAACAGATTCTTCTACAACTATCACTGGAATGTGCAAATGCTCATTTTTATATAAGATGACCTCTAATTCAATTTTACCTAATGTTTCTAATTGACTTCCAGTTACTCCTTGCTATGGGTAATGGATTGATTTCAAGACTCACTCCGAGTTGCACAACGCTCCACCAATAATCTTCTACAAGCCAATACTCAAACGATCACCTTTACGAGCCAACACTATAGCGCTCCAACGATCATCTTCTAAGAGCCAACGCTCCAACGATCATCTCTACGAGCTAACACTACAACAATCCAACGATCATCTTCTACGAGCCAACGCTCCAACGATTATCTCTTCGAGCCAACACTACAACGCTCCAACGATCATCTTTATGAGCCAACACTTCAATGATCATCGCTCCGAGTCAACACTCCCCAACTACCCGCAAGATATCCATCTTCCTTTCTCTTATTTTCTCGTTTTGAGTATGCACGTTTCTGTTACATATTTTTAAACTCACCAGTCAATACACTGTACTAATTCTTCTCCCTGTTTCCAGCAATGCATCTTACCACCGATTCGCCCCACTTAATTATTTTCTAACACTACGACATTATCTTGGGTAAGTAGATATCTTTCCGTTCTCATTATCACCTAAGAGCAGGACGGTCACTTCACTTTTTATCATCAGTTAGTCATTGAACGTGCCCAAGCCCCTCTCTGACTTGTCATACGAACCCTGTACACGAAGCCGCTCTACACTCAATTCCAATACACCAAACACGTCCCCTCCTTCTGCTTAAAACTCTTAAGAAATCCACCTCCTTCTCAAAACACCATAGGAACACAAAACCTTCTCACCGTAGTCAAGGATGAGACAACATTACCTCTTATCAACGGCAAGAACATTCCTGTACACAATGTCTTCTCTGAGGTTGAATCAGAGATAACACGAAGAAACATCACAGATGACAGGCAAAATAAACATCTCAACATCCAGAATAGATAAGAATAACACACTAGCTGGTGATGTCATTCAGCCTGATTTCCTTGAGGAAACGTACGAATATCAGGAATTCGTACAACAATTTTAAAAGTCCTTTGCTGCATCTGAGCCACTTGGGCTCAAAAACTTAGACTGGGTCTTAGAAGGAAATATTTAATTGAAACACGTAGTCTTACTCATGGCATACTTCCGACTATTTTACAAATTATACCCTGACACACACCAGAAAGCTAGAACAATCCCATTTACACCAGATATCACACTTGGCGAATTCTCCAGGAAATTCTCTGACGCGGACAAAGCTATCACTCAGATCCAGAGCCAGTCAGTACCCATCACACCCACCAACACAATAGCCCAGGTAATATGGTCCTCCTCGCGTAACACGAGATAAAGACATACAACGTTCACACCGTTATCGTCCACGCCAATGATCTCCTTTAAAAACACAAATGGTTTGTACATACTGCGACAAACCAGAACACCTCGTCAACACGTGTTACCACAGATACCCTTCACAACCAGACCGACACGTTGATTACCACGGTACATATTTTCACACGAGTGATCGTTACTGTGTGCTGCTAGTACGGAGGCAACGCAGACCGGAATCCCCAGATCGCTCTTCTGCTAGACATTCACGTAACACATCTCCTGCAAGGCGTTCAAGTAATACATCTCCTTTGTGACTACAGAATTCAAAGACTCAGCGCACACCAAAGATAGTTACTCCATACTCAGATATTCAATCATCAACTCTACCGGTACATACCCTGGATACCCCAGACATTTCATCCCTTTCCTTAACTTTCAATGTCTATCAACACCAAAGTGAAAATCTTTCTCGACACAGTTTACCTAGTTAACATCATGTCAGTACAGAGTTTCCACAAATTCCGCACTGAAACAAAACGTGCCACCATTTTGGAACCCCAGGCGTCAACCTTTGCAATGTAGATGGTGTACAATTCCCAGTCACTGGCAAATTCTCCTTAGACATTAGCTTTAATGATGAGTGACCTTCTATTACAGTTACCACCTACGTAGCTGACGTTTACTTTCCTGCTGATATCCTCATAGGATTAACATTGATGAAGCAACATAACATAGTCATTTACCCTGCTCAAAATGGCATCATTTATGCAAATAATTTGTTCCCTGCATTACCATCAGCAACTTCCCACGAAGTTAACCACATAAACGTGGCCGATCAGGCAGAACAATCAAATTCACACTGCTTCATCACACGAGGATGCTAGCACAAATGGTACAGCCACCCAAATTCCTTCCCACGACTCTAAATTTCCTACTTTACTGACAGTTGTGGACTTGCGTTCCAAACGTAACAGACGCACTAACTCCTCCTGGATGTCCAAATCAGCAAAACTCTGTCCAAAACACTCAGTAAATACAGCGATACTGAAATTATTTCAGCCATGGCGGAATTCAAGCACGGACCCCCGTAGTGGCAGGCGAGAACCCTAACCACTGCGCCACTGCCAAACGTGCGTGTGTGTTTGTTTGTGTGTGTGTGTGTGTGTGTGTGTGTGTGTGTGTGTGTGTGTGTGTGTGTGTGTGTGTGTGAATGTGTGCGTTTTTGTGTGTATGTGTATGTGTGTGTATGTATGTGTGTAGGCGCGCTTCGGAATGCGTTCTGTCATGATGTCAAGCTCAGAAAAACGTTACATAATTTGACACGAAAGCATGTTCTTCGTTCCCAGTTGGTGTCTAAGCTACTTACTTTGCATACGTTTCGAGATCCTGGAAACGTAAGCACCCATTCCTTGGCTATGAAAGGCCAAGCAGAGAGTGACCCTGGAGAGATACAGAAACACACACCGAGAGAGACCGCGAGAAATAACCAGAGAGAGAACCAGAAAGAGAAGACAAGAAAAGAAGCAGATGCTCATCTGAATCTATGTAGACTTTTTTTTTCTACATTCGTCGATTACAACTCAACTAAAGAAATCCTTTGGGCCTTAAGTACCGATCCCGTAAACTGGTAATCTCCTCGCGAACTGCCTTCGTTTTTTCCGACATCTCCAGACTGCTGATGGACAGAAGCTAAGTGCGAGTCTACACTCTCTCTCTCTGCTATTTGTCGACTACGAAACATCAACAAATCTATGTGTTCCTGACTACCAGAATATTCCACTACCAGAAGTTACCGTGCATCAGCCTCTGCTCAAACAACTAATTAGTTCCTGAGACTTGAAGAGCAGACCATACGACTTTCCGTTGGTGTGACTTTTAGTAACCAGAATCAAGACTCGTCTACACTATGATCAAGACTTATTTTCGCCAACCCGTTCCTACGTGCTGCATACAAACGCACAGCTAGCTGCTCTATCCTGGTAATCAATTACTGATTTATGATTCATGAAACATATATGTTTAAATTTTGTATGATTAATGTATATTGCTATATTTTCTTACTGTATGTCCATTTCTGTTTTATGTGTATTTTATTATTGTAAATAATAATAAATTTCAACGAAGAGTTTATTTATCCAGTCTGAACTACCTGTCACTCATCCGAGCTTGACACGGCTATATTTATCTATTTATTTGTTTGTTTGTTTGTTTGTTTTTTCGTGTCGTGACTAGCCTGGCCCATAGGTGGGTCGTGACATGAAATTTGACAACCCTTGCCAAGAGGATATTTCAGAAGATGCTACTAAAGCTCAACTGAGAAACATTGCCACAGAATACGATCTAACGTTAGATGCTAGGAAGAACAAATATTTTTTCAGGAATTAGTTAAAGATTTAGTTGAAGAGGAGGTATTAGATAGGGATACCTTAAGTCATATTCACGTTGTTCAAGTGACATATTCACAGATCATGTTAAGAAAACTAGAGATAGAGGCAGAAATGGAAAGACTCAGAATTGATGCAGACAAATTTAAAGTTGAGGCTGACAAGGAGATGGAATTAGCTCGCATTCAGGCTGAAATATATTCCACAGTTAAAAGGGAAACGAAGTTGTTCAAGGTTTCTAAGTACACTACTCTCCTACCAAATTTTTGCAGAAGATGAACCAGAAGTTTTCTTTAGACGAACATAAAAGATTCTCAAGTAATTAGGAGTAGATAGGAATTGTTGGAATTTACTCGTCCAAAGTTCAAAGGTAGAGCTCAAAAAATGTATGCATTTCTAAACGAAGCAGACAGTGAATATAATAGCGTAAAAGTACAAATCCTAACGGCATACGAACTTATTCCTTAGGCTCATAGGCTAAAATTTAGAAATTTCAAAAAGTCTCCACAAGATACACAGCCAGAGTTTAGTTTTCAAAATGACTTGGTATATAGATAGGTGGCTGAAAGCCACAAACAAAGACTCGTTTGCTAAATTAAGAGAAGTAATCTGGCTAGAACAACTTAAGAAACAACTAGATCAAGATCTTAGGATTTATCTTGAGGAAATAAATCCTTCTGATATAGCTGGAGCTGCCAAAGAGGCAGATGAATGTAAACTCATTCACACACACACACACACACACACACACACACACACACACACACACACACACACACACACACACACACACACACACACACACACACACACACACACACACACACACACAAAATACTATGACACCAACCCAGCTCAGAGCCAACACAACGCTACCGTTGCTTTTAAAGGAGAAGTGAGGTCAGCAAACAAGAGAGAATTTAGAAGACAATTTCATGATGATAAGTATTATCCAATGACCTATCCCAGATATAGTTCCCACAGTCCTACTTCGACTTGCACTTTTTGCCTCAAATTTGAACATAGTTTCTCTGAATGTGAGAAAAGGCCCAATAATCAAACTCGTTCTCAACCAATGCTTGTTTAACGATGTAGGTAGGGTGAGATCAGAGGAGCTTGTTTGGAATTACAAGGTCCTCCTTCAGGAGATGAAGGAACGTGGGAGCCGTCACGTAGTCTGTGGGATCCTCCCGAGGATCTACGCAGGCTCGTGTTGGAACAGTAGAGCCATAGGGATCAATGATAGGATATCGCAGTTGTGCACACAATTGGGATACCACTTTCCTGATCTTTGGTATCTCTTTTCTAGGCGCCATGACCTTTACGCTTCTATTGGGATCCACCTTACCCGCAGAGGCAAAGATGTTCTTACAAACCTCATTGTGGGAGTTTGTAATGAATTAGCTCCTTTTTTAGGGTAGAAGCCCAAAGGGAAGGGGAAATATAATGTACTTGGGAAAACAGTGTAGAGTATAGCATAGATGTAGAACAATGTGCCAGTATAGGACAAAATATAAGTTTAGGATATGATGTCGCTAGAGGACGAAATGTTACATTAGGATGTAATGTCATAGGACAAAATGTCGCAATGGGATGTAATGACAGTGGAGGACAAAAGATCACGATGGGAAGTAATGATAGTGGAGGACAAAATATCACGATAGGATGTAATGATAATGGAGGAGAAAATATCACGGTAGGATATAATGTCAGTGGAGGACAAAATATAATTTTAGGAAGGGATACCGGACAGAATGTCAATGAAGGAAAAAATATCATGATAGGATGTAATGACAGTGGAAGACAAAAGATCACGATGGGATGTAATTATAGTGGAGGAAAAAAAATCACGGTAGGATATAATGTCACTGGAGGACAAAATATAAAATATAATTTTAGGAAGGGATGCCGGACATAATGTCAATGAACGACGGGAGGCCGGCGTGAATCACGGTGACGCAGGGGGACAAAATGTACAAATTAGATCGGATGACCGTGATCGACCAGATGTTCGTGATGGGAAAAATGTTAATGTTAATTTTGATGGGAGCAATATTAATGAGGCATTGAATGTCAATGAAGGACCAAATAATAATATAGAGCAAGGTATAAATAAAAAACAAAATGATAATGTAAGACATGATATTGAAGCTCAAAATTGGTCAAAAAGAAATAATCACGAGTTTCTTAAAACCATGTACTTTAATGCTCGTAGTATTAGGAACAAATTTCAAGAAATACAGGCGTATATTAAAAGCGAAAATCTCGATATGATAGGAATAACTGAGACATGGTTAAATGGTACAGAGTTCGAAGCTGAATTTAATATTGCGGGATTTAAACACTTTCATCAGGATAGAAACCACAAGAAAGGTGGGGGGTAGTTCTGTTGTACGTTAAAAATAATGTTCATGCTTATGTTTTAGAGAAAGTGAAACAGGATGCATATGATAGTTTGTGGGTTGAGTTAACCCAAACAAATGGACAAAAATTTAATATAGGTGTAATATATAGACCAAAGACATTATCATTAGCAGATGACCAACTGTTATTTCAAGAACTGTCTAGTTTCTGCAACCGGGATTTATTGATAATGGGTGATTTCAATTTTACTGATATTGATTGGATGACCCTTGAACATGGCCATATAGGTAGTCGCTTGATTGATTTTCTTGTTGACAATTACTTAATTCAGCATGTAAAAGAGCCCACAAGATATGGAAACTTACTCGATCTATTAATCACTAGCAGCGAAAGCATGGTAACTGATGTAGAAGTCGGTGAATCTGTTGCAAATAGCAATCACAACTTACTTAGATTCAAACTCCTAAACAATTTTAGAATAGATACTTGTGTTTCTAAAATACCCGATTTCAATAAAGCTCAGTTCATAGGACTACGTCAGGAGCTTCAGCTTACAGATTGGGAGGCAAAATCAAACGAAAAACCCGTAGATCAGATGTGGGAAATATTTCCAAATACGCTCACTGAGATGATTCAAATTTACATTCCTTTTAAGGACAGACGTCCCCCAAATCAGGCTCGCCCAAAGTGGCTCGACAAAGAAACTGAAAAAAGTATTGCTAAAAAGAGAAGCTTATAAGAAATATAAGTGCTCGGGCGCATCTAATGACTGAAAGTTATGTATCAATACAGAGAGATCTAAAAAAGACAATAAGAAAAAGAAAACGACAATACGAAATGAACATCGCTGGTAAATCCCAAGAGAATACCAAAGAATTCTATAGTTACATTAGAGATAAAAAGGTTGTTAGGAATCACATTGGTCCACTATTATCTGCTGACGGTCAACTTGAATATTCAAATGAAAGAATGTGTAATATCTTAAACAATTATTTTAGCTCGGTATTCGTAAACGAAACACCTCAAAGTGAATTCCAAACTGAAACCTGTGAAAAGTCTAGGGTAAAATTACTCACTACGGTAAATATAACAAAAGAAAAAATTAAAAGGTGTATAGATAAACTCAAAGTTAATAAAACACCAGGGCCTGACGGTTGGCATCCAAGGATCTCAAAGGAAATGAAAAATGAGAGTGTTGTTCCATTAGAAATTATTTTCAAGAAATCCATCATATCCGGAGATGTCCCAAGAGAATGGAAGCTAGCTAACGTTACTCCCATATTCAAAAAAGGTGACAAAAATAAGCCAAATAACTATAGGCCTATAAGTTTGACTTCAATCGTAGGAAAAATAATGGAAACTATCATCAGAGATGCTATCGAACATCATTTAGAAAGTAACCGTTTGATAAATGATAGCCAGCATGGTTTCAGACGGAAACGTTCTTGCGTGATTAACTTACTCGAATTCTACAACACAGCTATCTCGAATTATGACAAAAGAAACAATATAGATTTAATATATCTAGACTTTGCAAAAGCTTTTGATACCGTCCCACACGGAAGACTACTTACTAAATTAGCTTTACACGGAATAAGTGGTAGCCTATTAGGTTGGACTAGTAATTGGTTGAAGGGTCGAAAACAGAGAGTTGTTTTAAATGGAAAAACTTCTAGATGGAAAATTTTTACAAGTGGAGTTCCTCAGGGTTCCGTTCTTGGGCCACTTCTATTCATAGTATATATAAATGATATAGACCATGGACTAAAATCTATTATTTCCAAATTTGCTGATGATACACAGCTGTGCGGAGTGGCAAATGATCACTAAAACCAATTAGATATTCAAGAAGATTTAGATAAATTACAGCAATGGTCTGAGAAGTGGCTAATGAAATTTAACACAAGTAAATGCAAGGTAATGCACATAGGTAAAAATAACAGTAAGTACGATTACAAGTTATTTGGAAATTTGTTAACAAAAGTGGATAGTGAAAAAGATCTCGGCGTAATTATCAGTAACGACCTCAAATCATCCAAGCAGTGAATTTCAGCCTCTGAGAAAGCAAATAAGATTCTAGGACTCATTGCGCAATCTTTTGATTTCAAAAGTCCATCACTCATTAACTAGCTATATAAATCATTAGTTCGTCCACATTTGGAATATACTGTTTCCGCATGGTCACCAAATCTCATTAAAGATATTGACAGAGTAGAAAAAGTACAACGGCGAGACACAAAATTGATTCCAAATATCAAAAATAAATCATACGAAAGTCGACTAAAACATATGAATCTGTTTTCCCTAAAAAGGCGTAGACTCAGAGATGACTTGATACAGGTCTTTAAGATTTTAAAGGGAATTGACAACATCAAAAGTGACCAAATTTTCACATTGAATGAGAATCAGACAAGAAACAATGGTCTCAAACTGCCCGGAAATAGATTCAATTTGGAAGTGGGTAGAAACAACTTTGCCAACCGTGTAGTTAATGAATGGAATAAACTTCCTGCACAGGTAGTGCAATGTGGTTCAGTTCGAAGCTTTAAGAATCATTTAGATAAACACCTAAGCAAGAAGCTGTAATGATTATAATTTATTTTATATTATTTGTTTTTGTTCTGTTATCATTTGTCTGTTTGATTTTCATTTATTATTAGTTATATGTCAATTTATTATTATTTACTATTTACCTGTTTGTTTATTATTTAACTATACCTATGCATTTATTTATGTATTTTATTTGTTATTTACATTACTATAGTTTTTATTTATTATTTTATTATCATGATTTTTTTCGCATCCGACCTAGATATGGACCAAAAGGTCTCCTGTCGGCATGCTCCGCCTTTGTAATCCTTTGTAATTCTCCCGGTCCAACTAGCTATTGTAGCCCAGCTAGGACCAATTCATAAAGTAAATTGTCCTCCCAAAGTATATTTAAACTCACTCCTCATCACAAGTTAAGTCGGAATATTCAACTCCCGTCCTATCTCACAATTTACCAACTGAACTGAAAAACATAGTACCAGATTCCCCCGAAGCAATTCCACCGAGAAACGTTAGGACTAATATGGTTGTGAATGAATTTATTAAGTATTTTTATGGATTCCCCAAAGATATACAAAGTCACCAAGGCACAAATTTTGTGCCAAACCTGTTTGTATAAAGCTTGAAAAGATTAGGAGTGCATTACAATAGCTCTACCTCTTACTACCCTCAACCACAAGATGTATTTGAAAGATTCCATGACACACTAAGGTATATGCTCAGAAGGCATGTTTTAGAAAACGGTCCTGACTGGGAAGAAGGGTTCCCTTTATTACTATTTGCAGACAAATCCACCAAACAAAACAGTACAGGCTATAGTTAAGCCTAATACAGTTTTGATCATGAAGTCAGAGAACTCCCTAAAATATTGAAAGATAGTTTGATTACTCTTGATTCCTCTGTCTCAACCACTGTAAATGTAGAGAGAATATTAGGAAGATTAAAGACAGCTTAGAACTTAGCCAAGAAAAAATTGACTCAGGCTCAAGAGAAGATGAAGAGAAAGTATGACAAAAATACAAAAGGGAGTTTCATCCAGGTGATGAAGTCCTCCTATATGTATCTATCTATATGAGGAGATTCTCTTCAAAGTAGGTTGCAAGGACCATACTCCAGAGAGACAAAAGAAATTTAGGATGAGAAGAGTTAAATCATATCTAGATGACGTGGTATTTAGTGACACTTGAAAAAAAATTCTAAATTTGTTGCATGAGTTCCTTGAGAGACCCTACAAGGCTAAGTTAGCCATCAATTAAAAAAAAAAAAAAAAAAAAGTAATTTTAGATATGCCAAAGTATCCTACTTAGGTTTCAAAGAAGGTAATTCTGAAATATCCCCATTAGCAGATAAAGTTCAAGCCATCAATGATCTTCTTACACCCACGAATAGAAGAGAGACAAGATGATTCCTAGGTTACTACAGAAGATTCTGTCCAAATTTCTCTGATACTGCATAGCCATTAACATATTTGTTGAGAAAAAAGCGGAAGTTCATTTGGACAGGACATTGCCAGTAGGCTTTTAGAAAATTAAAACTAATTTTTAGGAACCACCCTGTCCTGAAAAGACCAGATCCTTCAAAAACCATTCACTTGTTCACAGACACATGTGATATTGATTTAGGAGCAACGCTAATGCAGGAAACAAATGGAATATTGCATGCTACGGCTTATTTCAGTAAGAAATCCAACCCCAGCCAACGTAACTATATCACAATCGAAAAACAATGTTTGGCAGTTGTAGCAGAATTGCAGCATTTTGAATCATATTTACATCCATTTTTACCCATTCATTTACATACTGACCACAACACTTTAGTTTTCTTAAGTTAGCTCTCCGTTTCTAAAGCTAAGTAAAGACTCACCAGATGGAATCTCCTTTTACAATCCTTCAGTATCCACATACATACATACATATACCAAAGACTTTTTCCCCCTGCGCGGGGGGTAGCCAAAAAGAAAATGGCACAGAAACCACTCCCACCCATTCCATTCCCTATATATTCCACTCCCCTCCCTCCCTCTTATCTTGGCACCTCCTGGATAACGGGTCATCCCTGCATCCTGTCCACTGCCGTAGGTCAGAAGCAGTGTCGCAAGACACAGCACATCCACAGCAAGGCCGCTTCATAAATTCGGCGACCCCCCCCCCTCCCCGTCATCCCATGCAGAAAAGGAGAAGACAGGGAGAAATCCCTTCGGGCTGCGTCAAATTTTCCCCTTGCATACTTCTTCACTCCCCATCCCCCAACCACTCCCCCTCATGCATCACAGCATCATCTATACACAACCCTTCTCCATTCACCCCTATCTTCTGCCCCCTCCCGTCCTTCCTCCACAGACATTCCTCTCTTTTGTAATGCGCCTTTCACCCCATCCATCCATCTTTTCCTAGGACGCCCCTCATATTCACTCCTTCCACCTCTGCCTTCCACACTTCTCTTACTAATCTTTCTTCACTCATTCTTTCCATGTGTCCAAACCATCCTAATACTCTTTCATCATCCATATCTTCCAGCTCCCTTTCCACCCCTGTTCTCTTCATCACCTCCTCATTTCTCACTCTATCTAGCCTAGTAACCCCTATCATACTTCTCAGACATTTCACCTCAAGCACAATCAAACTCCTTCTCTCTCCCTCTCTCATGTTCCATGTTTCTGCCCCGTACAGTGCTGTTGGCACAATCTCTCCTTCATATAACCTCCTCTTAGCATCCATTCCCAGATGTCTATTTCTCATTACACTTTTTAATCCACAAACGCATTTACTCGCTTCTCTCAATCTACATTCTACCTCCACCCCCACTCCTCCCTTTCCTGCCACATTCGCACCCAAGTATCTAAAACTATCCACTTCCTCCAGTCTTTTACCCTTAATGCTCACTTCCAGCCTGCTGTCACTCTCTTCCCTTTTACATCTCATCACCTTACTTTTACCCACGTTTATCTTCAGCTTCCTTCTTTCACGCATCTTTTCAAACTCTGTCACTAACTTCCTCAATCCCTCCTCTGATCCTGCTACAAGCGCAATGTCGTCAGCAAACAACAACTGGCTCACCTCCCACTTTTCTCCATTTTATTTTATCATCTCCAACCCCTGACCCACTACCCTTGCATTCACCTCTCACACCACCCCATCCATGTAAAGAATGAACAGCCAGGGCGACATAACACATCCAGACAAACTCCCACCTTTACCTCAGACCATTCACTCTCTCCCTTTCTTATCCTAACACAAGCTCTACTACTCTCGTAAAAACTCTTGACTGCTCTTAACAGCTTTCCTCCTATCCCATATATCTGCAGTACCTCGCACAGTGCCTTTCTCTCTACCCTGTCGTAAGCCTTTTCCAGATCCATAAAAGCGCCCCCCCCCAAAAAAAAAAAAAGTCCTTACCTTTTCCTATAGCTTTCTCACATATCTGTCTTACCAAAAATATCTGATCTACACAACCCCTACCAGTCCTAAACCCACACTGTTCCTCACCAATTACTCCCTCTGTTCCTCTGCTAATCTTCTCAATCAAGACCCTCCTATAAGCCTTCCCAACTGCACTCAACAAGCTGATCCCTCTGAAACTACTACACTCACACTTGTCCCCCCTTCCTTTGTAAAGCGGAACTATACAGGCGCTCCTCCAGTCCTCCGGCACTCTACCCTCTCTTAAACAAACATTAAATAACCTCACCAGCCAGTCCACCATAACTGTACCTCCTTTCTTCAGACATTCTGCATGGCATCCGTCCAGACCGGGTGCCTTACCGGCTCTCATCATCTTAACAGCTGCTTTCACTTCATCCTTCCCTATTCCTCCTCCATTTTCCTCACTCATCACTCTAATTTTCTTAGCGCTTCCCACTGCAACTACCTTTCCCTCCCTATCCTCCTTCCCATTTAGCAACTCCCTAGAAATACTCTGCCCACCTCCTCTCACTGCCTTCTCTTCCATTATCATCTCTCCATCTGCATCTTTTCCCTTTTCTTCTCTACTTGATTCGCCTTCTCTTTCTCTTTTAATTTCCTTTCAAAACATATTTTTATTGTTTTCAAAGTTTTTTGTCATACTCTTACCCCATTTCACATCTGCTCTCCTCTTTGCTTTCTTGATCTATTACTTAACTTCCCTTCTCTTTACTTTGTACCTCTCATACGCCCTCCTTGAACCATCCCCGTTCCTCCTCCACTCCTAGTTCTACTCTATCCTTCACTCCCGCCCACTCCTCTTTCAGCTTCTTCTTTTACTCATTCTCCTTTTTTTTCCTCTCTCATTTAAGTAGCATACTCTAAGTACCTCCCTAACTTTTGCCCTTTTCCTCTTTCTCCATCTATTCTCCACTCTCAATTTACCTTCCACCAGAAAATGATCTGATATTCCCCCACTCTCTCCCCTTAGAACATGTATATCCTTAACTCTTCCTACCATACTCCTGGTCACCACTACATAGCCCATTAACGCTCTATCTACCATTCTTCCATCCACCACCCTCTCCCATGTGTACTTATCCTTGACTTTCTTCCTAAACACTGTATTTGCTATCATGAACTCTCTTTCAAGACACATCTCCACCATCAATTCTCCACTACGATTTTTACCTGGAACTCCATACTTCCCAATCAATCCGTCTATTGGTTCATTTCCTACCCTAGCATTAAGGTCTCCCAATACAACTACATTGACATTTCTCCCTAATCCCTCTATGCACTCATTTATATCTACCCATAAAGCCTTCCTTTCCTCTACGCTCTTCTCACTACCAGGCCCATACGCACTTACAAAAACCCACACCTCCCTTCCCAGCTTTACCTTCATCCATATCAACCTTGATGAAACCTCCTTCCACTCTACTAACCGCTTACTTATCTCTTCACTTACTAGTATAGCCACCCCTTCTCTCCCTCGTCCCCTCTTCACTCCTGAGTACATCCCAGCTACACTCCCAACCTCACAGTTGCCCTTTCCTTTAATTTTAATTTCACTCAAAGCCAGAACATCCATCTTTCTTCTCACAAACATGCTACCTATCTTTTCCCTTTTACTCTCATCTGTACCACATCCACGCACATTAAAAGACCCAAACCTTAGGGTACTGGTTGGAAAACTCCCAGAACCTCTTATGCCTTTACTTCTTTTCTTAGGAATGTCCCCTTTTGGGGCTATAGGTAATAGGACTCCTAATTCCATCCCCCGTCCCGTTTTTTGTCGCCTTTTACGACTCAAGTGGAAAGACTTGGTGGTAGCATTCTCTTTCCCCACCACAGGGTAGGCGAAAAAAGTAGATGAATATTCAGAAAAATGGTACAGGATAGTAACAAGGGGTTGGGGGACAGCATAACGGAGGGATAGTCGTAGTATAAAAGTGTCATCATTTCTCTATGAACAGAGTTTTCCTCTATCACAGACAAAATTATGTGTGGCTCTGGTCAGTAGGGACGCCTCATATAGACCCTAAAGTATCAACTGCATGCTACTTTGCCAAAATAACATGCAGCCAATACCCACATACATCATGTAAAGGGATCATATAAAGTCCTTACGGATTCCCTATCAAAAATCGACTTAAAAGGGTGAGGGTGTCATGTCCTTAGCATGAATAGAATCTTGTGGTTGTGCTGTGTCACTCCATTGTGTTAATAAAGTCTCTTGTTTGTATTTTTAAGGAACGCCTTGCGTGAATATGTGTTGGGTATTATCATTTCAATAAATGTTACAAATGTTTTTCATAAGATGTATATTATAAGTAAACCATTGCGAAAACCCCGTCTGTTGGGACGGACTTCGAAAATACATTCAGTCATGACGCCAAGCTCAGATAAAAAATAATAATAATAATAATAATAATTTGACACGAAAACATGTTATTCGTTCCCATTAGTTGAGGGTGTCTAAACTACTTATTTTGAATACGTTTCGG
>NC_134810.1:1487805-1505305 GCF_046742065.1 Oratosquilla oratoria | reverse complement strand
TTTGTAAATTACAGTGGACTCCTGACATAATCTCACGCGCAGCAGTTGCCAAGTTGGTGCGGACACTACATCCTCCCCTCTCCTCACCTCCTCCCTCCCCCGCCACCCCAGTTTGCCCCGCGCCTGAGTGAGGTCAACTGTCCACATCTCTTCTTACTGTCCCCTCTGTTCTCTATCTTATGTACTTTCCTGAAGAGGGCTACAGTTGATAGCCGAAATATAGGATTTTTCTTTATTCGAAGTTTATTCTTTCTCCGACTGTGGGTTCCTGTGTGTTATGTTTATATATATATATATATATATGTATATATATATGTATATATATATATATATATATATATATGTATATATATATGTATATATATATGTATATATGTTTGGTTAAAGACCAGCGAAAATTCAGTATCAACTAACTTCTTAGTAGTTTTCTCTATCTTCCGAATACAAAGGATTACAAAGGATTACAAAGGCGGAGCATGCCGACAGGAGACCTTTTGATCCATATCTAGGTCGGATGCGAAAAAAAGTCATATTAATAATGAAATAATAAATAAAAACTATGATAATGTAAATAACAAATAAAATACATAAATAAATGCATAGGTATAGTTAAATAATAAACAAACAGGTAAATAGTAAATAATAATAAATTGACATATAACTAATAATAAATAAAAATCAGACAGACAAATGATAACAAAACAAAAACAAATGATATAAGATAAATTATAATCATTACAGCATCTTACTTAGGTATTTATCTAAATGATTCTTAAAGCTTTGAACTGAACTACATTGCACTACCTGTGCAGGAAGTTTATTCCATTCATTAACTACACGGTTGGCAAAGTTGTTTCTACCTACTTCCAAATTGAATCTATTTCCGGACAGTTTGAGACCATTGTTTCTTGTCTGATTCTCATTCAATGTAAAAATTTGGTCACTTTTGATGTTGTCAATTCCCTTTAGAATTTTAAAGACCTGTATCAAGTCACCTCTGAGTCTACGCTTTTTTAGGGAAAACAGATTCATATGTTTTAGTCGATTTTCGTATGATTTATTTTTTATATTTGGAATCAGTTTTGTGGCTCGCCGTTGTACTCTTTCCAATCTGTCAATGTCTTTAATGAGATTCGGTGACCATACGGAAACAGCATATTCCAAATGTGGACGAACTAACGATTTATATAGCTTGTCAATGAGTGATGGACTTTTGAAATCAAAAGATCGCGCAATCAGTCCTAGAATCTTATTTGCTTTCTCAGAGGCTGAAATACACTGCTTGGATGATTTGAGGTCGTTACTGATAATTACGCCGAGATCTTTTTCACTATCCACTTTTGTTAACGAATTTCCAAATAACTTGCAATCGTACATACTGTTATTTTTACCTATATGCATTACCTTGCATTTACTTGTGTTAAATTTCATTAGGCACTTTTCAGACCATTGCTGTAATTTATCCAAATCTTCTTGAATATCTAATTGGTTTGAGTGATCATTTGCCACTCCGTACAGTTTTGTATCATCAGCAAATTTGGAAACAGTAGATTTTAGTCCATGGTCTATATTATTTATATATACTATGAATAGAAGTGGCCCAAGAACGGAACCCTGAGGAACTCCACTTGCAACACTTTTCCATCCAGAAGTTTGTCCATTTAAAACAGCTCTCTGTTTTCGATCATTCAACCAATTACTAGTCCAACCTAATAGGCTACCACTTATTCCATGCAAAGCTAATTTAGTAAGTAGTCTTTCGTGTGGGACGGTATCAAAAGCTTTTGCAAAGTCTAGATATACTAAATCTATATTGTTTCTTTTGTCATAATTCGAGATAACTGTGTTGTAGAATTCGAGTAAGTTAGTCACGCAAGAACGTTTCCGTCTGAAACCATGCTGGCTATCATTTATCAAACGGTTACTTTCTAAATGATGTTCGATAGCATCTCTGATGATAGTTTTCATTATTTTTCCTACGATTGAAGTCCAACTTATAGTGCCTATAGTTATTTGGTTTCTTTTTGTCACCTTTTTTGAATATGGGAGTAACGTTAGCTAGCTTCCATTCTCTTGGGACATCTCCGGATATGATGGATTTCTTGAAAATAATTTCTAATGGAACAACAATCTCATTTTTCATTTCCTTTAAGATTCTTGGATGCCAACCGTCTGGCCCTGGTGTTTTATTAACTTTGAGTTTGTCTATACACCTTTTAATTTTTTCTTTTGTTATATTTTCCCGTAGTGAGTAAGTTTACCCTAGACTTTTCACAGGTTTCAGTTTGGAATTCACCTTGAGGTGTTTCGTTTACGAATACCGAGCTAAAATAATTGTTTAAGATATTACACATTCCTTCATTTGAATATTCAAGTTGACCGTCAGCAGATAATAGTGGACCAATGTGATTCCGAACAACCTTTTTATCTCTAATGTAACTATAGAATTCTTTGGGATTCTCTTTGGATTTATCAGCGATGTTCATTTCGTATTGTCGTTTTCTTTTTCTTATTGTCTTTTTTAAATCTCTATGTATTGATACATAACTTTCATAGTCATTAGATACACCCGAGCACTTTACAAAGGATTACAAAGGCAAAGCATGCCGACAGGAGACCTTTTGATCCATATCTAGGTCGGATGCAAAAAAAAAAAAAAAAAATCATAATAATAATAAATTAAAACTATAACAATGTAAATAACAATTAATATACATAAATAAATGCATTGGTATAGTTGAATAACAAACAAACAGGTAAATAGTAAATGATAATAAATTGACATATAACTAATAATAAATGAAAATCAGACAGAAAATGATAACAAAACAAAAACAAATAATATAACATAAATTATAATAATTACAACATCTTACTTAGGTATTTATCTAAATGATTCTTAAAGCTTCGAACTGAACTACATTGCACTACCTGTGCAGGAAGTTTATTCCATTCATTAACTACACGGTTGGCAAAGTTGTTTCTACCTACTTCCAAATTGAATCTATTTCCGGACAGTTTGAGACCATTGTTTCTTGTCTGATTCTCATTCAATGTGAAAATTTGGTCACTTTTGATGTTGTCAATTCCCTTATATTTCTTATAAGCCTGTCTCTTTTTAGCAATACTTTTTTCAGTTTCTTTGTCGAGCCACTTTCGGCGAGCCTGATTTGGGGGACGTGTCCTTAAAAGGAATGTAAGTTTGAATCATCTTAGTGAGCGTATTTTGAAATATTTCCCACATTTGATCTAGATGTCTTTCGTTTAATTTTGCCTCCCAATCTGTAAGCTGAAGCTCCTGACGTAGTTTTATGAACTGAGCTTTACTGAAATCGGGTATTTTAGAAACACAAGTATCTATTCTAAAATTGTTTAGGAGTTTGAATCTAACTAGGTTGTGATTGCTATTTGCAACAGATTCACCGACTTCTACATCAGTTACCATGCTTTCGCGGCTAGTGATCAATAGATCGAGTAAGTTTCCATATCTTGTGGGCTCTTTTACATGCTGAATTAAGTAATTGTCACCAAGAAAATCAATCAAGCGACTACCTATATGGCCATGTTCAAGGGTCATCCAATCAATATCAGTAAAATTGAAATCACCCATTATCAATAAATCCCGGTTGCAGAAACTAGACAGTTCTTGAAATAACAGTTTGTCGTCTGCTAATGATAATGTCTTTGGCCTATATATTACACCTATATTCATTTTTTTTTCATTTGTTTGGGTTAACTCAACCCACAAACTATCATATGCATCCTGTTTCACTTTCTCTAAAACACAAGCATGAACATTGTTTTTAACGTACAATAGAACACCCCCACCTTTTTTGTGGTTTCTATCCTGATAAAAGTGTTTAAATCCCGCAATATTAAATTCAGCTTCGAACTCTGTACCATTTAACCATGTCTCAGTTATTCCTATCATATCGAGATTTTCGCTTTTGACATACGCCTGTATTTCTTGAAATTTGTTTCTAATACTACAAGCATTAAAGTACATGGTTTTAAGAAACTCGTGATTATTTCTTTTTGACACATTTTGAATTTCAATATCATATCTTACATTATCATTTTGTTTTTCATTTATACCTTGCTCTATATTATTATTTGGTCCTTCATTGACGTTCAATGCCTCATTAACATTTCTCCTATCAAAATTAACATTTTCCCCATCACGGACATCTGGTCGATCACGGTCATCCGATCTCTTTTGTACATTTTGTCCCCCTACGTCACCGTGATTCACGCCGGCCTCCCGTCGTTCAGAGACATTATGTCCGGCATCCCTTTCTAAAGTTATATTTTGTCCTCCAGTGACATTATATCCTACCGTGATATTTTTTCCTCCATTATAATTACATCCCATCGTGATCTTTTGTCTTCCACTGTCATTACATCCTACCATGATATTTTGGCCTTCATTGACATTCTGTCCGGTATCCCTTCCTAAAATTATATTTTGTCCTCCACTGACATTATATCCTACCGTGATATTTTCTCCTCCATTATCATTACATCCTATCGTGATATTTTATTATCCACTATCATTATTTCCCATCGTGATCTTTTGTCCTCCACTGTCATTACATCCCATTGTGACATTTTCTCCTATGACATTACATCCTAATGTGACATTTCGTCCTCTAGCGACATTATATCCACTGTCATTACATCCTATCATGATATTTTGGCCTTCATGGACATTCTGTCCGGTATCCCTTCCTAAAATTATATTTTGTCCTCCACTGACATTATATCCTACCGTGATATTTTCTCCTCCATTATCATTACATCCTATCGTGATATTTTGTTCTCCACTATCATTACTTCCCATCGTGACCTTTTGTCCTCCACTGTCATTACATCCCATTGTGACATTTTGTCCTATGACATTACATCCTAATATGACATTTCGTCCTCTAGCGACATTATATCCTAAAATTATATTTTGTCCTATACTGGCACATTGTTCTACATTAATGCTATATTCTACACTGTTTCCCCAAGTACATTCTATTTCCCCTTCCCTTTGGGCTTCTACCCTAAAAAAGGAGCTAATTCATTACAAACTCCCACAATGAGGTTTGTAAGAACATCTTTGCCTCTGCGGGTAAGGTGGATCCCATCAGAAGCGTAAAGGTCATGGCGCCTAGAAAAGAGATACCAAGGATCAAGAAAGTGGTATCCCAATTGTGTACACAACTGCGATATCCTATCATTGATCCCTATGGCTCTACTGTTCCAACACGAACCTGCGTAGATCCTCGGGAGGATCCCACAGACTACGTGACGGCTCCCACGTTCCTTCATCTCCTGAAGGAGGACCTTGTAATTCCGAACAAGCTCCTCTGATCTCACCCTACCTACATCGTTACTTCCCGTATGAACAATCGTAACCGTGTTCTTCCGTCCTTGCTCCCTGATGGACCGGGTACAATCGACGATCCCACGGCCCGGTTGACATACAAGCTTGCAACGTCGCTTAGTCTTCCGCTGCAGGATGTCGTCATAGCCTCGCACCATGGAGTCCCCCACCACCAAGAACTCCTGGTTTTCAGCCACTTCATCCTCCAGTAGAGCAAAACGATTGGCTAGAGCCAGCGGTTGCTCCACAGGGCACACGTCCACCGAACGCGGGCTCGACAAACGGGACCCCACGGAGCGCCACTCGCTCATGGCAGTGACAGTAGGGGAAGAAGTGGAACGCTCTTTGGATTGTGGGGAGGGTTCACTCTTCTCACGGAGCGCACTCCTGAGAAGACGAATTTCCTCCTCACACATCCTGAGACGGACCTCTAGGTTCACGCAACCTTCACAAGCCATTTCGCTTCCCCTTTAGTAATAAAAACGGCAAAGAGAAAATGCAAATCAACAACAAAAACTCAAACCGGTCTCTAATAAACTAAATACGCGAAGCTTACTCTGCTTACCTTATGCTATTTCTCCTACCTTTGGAGTACAGTAACAGAAAACTGTTTTGAATTTAAACAGAACACTACACTTTATATTATATCTGTAACTGTATAGCGCTATACGTATACAATCACAAAAACACAACACAACCACTTAACACTATTCGGAGATATAAATTTCACAGGTATTCGCTAGCTGGTGTCTGTGCAGAAAAACAAGGTCTCTAGCTGAGGTCACGAGCGGACCTCTTGTAATCAGAAGGGAGGTCAAAAACGAGGCTTCCGAGATCCATATTGTATTGTTAAGAAAATACTATAGAATAATACATAATGCGAGCTTTCGGTTGATGCTTTCAACCATCTTCAGGCGAGAAAAGTATCTAATACGTAAAAGGAGGCTAACAATTTAAGTACAGAAATTTGGTGTATACATGGTACTGGGAGAGGTCACAGTTGCTACCTAGGTTGGCGCACAATGGAGCTACGTGGGGTGGGTCTGGTGTTGATTGGTGAGATTATGTCTGGTGGGATTATGTTCGGTAGGATTATGTCGGCTGCGCTGGGATTCCGTAGGGAGGATCTGTTGTTTCTGGGAGTTGCGATGCTCGGAGGATGTCTTTGAACAGACGAGTTCTTATGCAATAGGAGGGCACCGAGTGTGTCGGTCTGTATATTGATGAGTGGAGTCTGTTGTGAAATGTATACTTTCTCAAAAATGTGTAGTTTTCTGTGATTGCTGCAGTGTCTAAGTATTTTCGTGTTATCCACCAAAAGTGGTCTTGTAAAAATAATGGTGTCTAATTTGTCTTTATTGTTGGTGCAAGTAGTGTCCTTTCTGACACCTCCAAATTCAAGAAAATCTCCAGTGACCCTACCAGAAAACTCAAGGTGAAGGTAAACAACCTCATCACCGCCAACAACGCAGCTTTGGACCATCTACATATCCCTCCTATTGTAGGTGAGTTTTCTCCAGGTTACATTTATGGAAATGTAAAAACACATATACCCAACTGCCCTCTTCGCCCAATCATCTGACAGATACCTACACCAACATACCGCCTCTCCAAACTACTTAATGACATCATCATTCCGTACATGCCTAAGAAGTTTTCCCTGAACTCCACCGATGAGTTCTTAGATATTATACGCAGCAAACAACCCCAAGGAATCATGGCTTCTCTCGATGTCCAGTCCTTATTTACACATGTTCCAGTCCTACAGACAGTGGACATCATTCTTCAGAACGCTTTCCACCACCCAGAACTCCCACCCCCTAAAATTCCTGAATATATTTTGAAGAAGCTTCTCCTCGCTTGTACGACCGAAGCGCCCTTTACAGACCCTTCGGGACAACTATATTACCAAGTTGAAGGCGTAGCCATGGGTTCTCCTTTAGGCTGTACTTTCGCAGATTTCTACATGTGCCATTTGGAAAACAAGGTTCTTCAAAATCTTGAATTACGGCCCTTCACTTATTGTAGATATGTCGATGACATATTTGTAGAGGTGAGAAGTGAGTCTCATCTTATGGAATTGCAGCAAGCCATGGAATCTTCTTCTGTCCTGAAATTTACCTATGAACTCAACTTACACAACAAGATCCCTTTCCTAGACATCGTAATTTCTTCAGAGGACGACCAATACCAGACCACCGTGTACAGGAAGAAGACAGACATAGGTAAATGCCTGAATGCTGCTAGCGAGTGCCCTCAACGCTACAAGTTGAGTGTCATACGTGCCTATCTCCGCCGTGCTTTCCGGAACTGCTCCTCATGGACCTTATTCCACCAGGAATTATCTCGCATCAAGCAGATACTTTCCAACAACGGATATTCTAACACAGTCATAGATAACGAAACAAGAATATTCATGACACGCATTTTTTCACAACAAGAACAAAACCAACCTCCCACCAAACATATAGTCTATTACAAAAACCAAATGACACCTGCTTACAAAACGGACGAACGCGTCATCAAAGAAATAATCACACGAAACACTACTTGCACCAACCCTAAAGACAAATTAGACACCATTATTTATTACAAAAACCCCAAGGTCTCCAACCTCCTTATGATGAACAATTTGTCTAAGAACCACAGTCCCCTCAAACAAACCAATGTGATATACAAATTTTCCTGTCCCGAAGAAGGTTGCAAACTTCTAAATAATGTATCTTACATTGGTGTCACTACGACTTCGTTGAGCAGGAGACTTACAATGCATGCTCGTGAGGGCAGCATACAAAAACACATGAAACAAACTCACAACAAAACCCTCACAAGACCACTTTTGGTGGATAACACGAGAATACTTAGACACTGCAGCAATCACAGAAAACTACACATTTTTGAGAAAGTATACATTTCACAACAGACTCCACTCATCAATATACAGACCGACACACTCGGTGCCCTCCTATTGCATAAGAACTCGACTGTTCAAAGACATCCTCCGAGCATCGCAACTCCCAGAAACAACAGATCCTCCCTACGGAATCCCAGCGCAGCCGACATAATCCCACCGAACATAATCCCACCAGACATAATCTCACCAATCAACACCAGACCCACCCCACGTTGCTCCATTGTGCGCCAACCTAGGTAGCAACTGTGACCTCTCCCAGTACCATGTATACACCAAATTTCTGCACTTAAATTGTTAGCCTCCTTTTACGTATTAGATACTTTTCAGAAGGTTCAGAATGCCGCTGTCCAGTTCATCACGGGCTCGCGATGGAGCGACTTCAGAACCACTGAGTCTCTACACCAAATTTCCAACATCCGTCCACTCAACCAACACAAACACAAACTTCACTCAAGACACCTAGAAAAACTGCACGCCAAACACAAACATCTGATACAACATATTACACCTAGACCACACCGTACAGACTATCTGTCAGCTGCGCCCGTCCCACGTGCGGTGTACACGATAAGACGTGTATAACCGTACCTACAAGTAACACACCCCTTCACCAGCTTGACTGGTGATAACCGCAATAATGTAATAATAATAATGGTAATGGTAATAATGATAATAATAATAATAATAATATCGCATTAACTGACAGGCTACTCAAACCCAACATGGGGTAAAACAGGAATTCTCATGCCTTACCTGGGGTTAATCAGGAACGCCCTCTACACGCGGGAAGTGAAATCTACTCACTAACCGTAAATTACACACACACACCTCTCACGAACATAGCCGCATCCCACGCACAAACATATACACTTCCTTTTTCTTCGACTAAAATTCGTTTCCTTTCTCACTTCCTCTTATACTACATCTTCTCATTTCAGTTTACCTCCCACTAAAGATTTTTCTGTTTTTCCCCCTTTCTCTCCTACTACGTCTCCTACCATTTTCCAAACTTTCGTTGGTGATATAATATGCTCTTCCTCCCGGCATTGGCGCCGCCGTCCAAGTTCCTAGCCCAGTTCTCCTAAGCCACGACAACAAATAAGCCCCTAATCGCTCGCAATTCGCCCGGTGGCAATAGCCCTCTTTTATACACTACTATCTTTTCATTTTCCTACAGACATTCTTCCCCTCCCACAAAACCCGATCCCGCGCAAGCGAGGTGGTCTTTTCTTGGAATCCAGAATCCGGAATCCAGATACTTTTCTCGCCTGAAGATGGTTGAAAGCATCAACCGAAAACTCGCATTATGTATTATTCTATAGTATTTTCTTAACAATACAATATGGATCTCGGAAGCCTCGTTTTTGACCTCCCTTCTGATTACAAGAAGTCTATTCGGAAGATAGAGAAAACTACTAAGAAGTTAGTTGATACTGAATTTTCGCTGGTCTTTAACCAAACATGTTTAAAAGAGAACTTACTGCCTATTTATTCTAATATGTATATATATATATATGTTTATATATATATATATATATATATATATATTACACATATGTATATATATATATATATGTATATATACATATATATATATGTACATATATATATATATATATATATATATACATATATATATATTTTGGTAGGAGGCCATGTTGTATACATGATTTCAAGAAATCTACAGCGACAATGGCGTTGTTGAGTTTATATTGGCTATCCACAACACTCCATCGAATCCATTATCAAAAACAAGATGAACTCCTTTACCGGCCAACCAACACCCACAAACACCAATATACCAACACTGGACCTGTACTACAAAGGACATATGAACACCGGCTACAAAGAAGACGAAAGAACACTTCAAAATATTATCACACGTAACATTCGACCCAACAACCCAGACACTAAGATACGCCTAATCGTATACTACAAAACCTCCAAAACACACACCCTGGTTATTAAGAACAACAGCCAGCCCCCCAACCCTCCTCTACAAGATGTCAACGTCGTGTATAAGTTTGATTGCCCTGTCGGTGATTGTCAGCACCGCACCTCCTCATACATTGGCATGACTTCTATGACCCTCTCCAAAAGACTCTCATACCACCTCCAGAATGGCGCCATCAAAACACATATGACAAAAGAACACAAAACCACCATCACCAGACAAACACTAAACGAAAACACTAAAATAATCTACAAAGCCCACGACCCCCTTCGCCTTAGGATGGCCGAAGCAGTGAACATATACATCGAGAAACCTTCCATTAACAAACAACTCATGCCCACAACCACACTCCCAAGCAGTAGACGCACATAACACAAACAATAACACCCCTTTCCACAATCCACAAGGAAGTTGCTACTTCCACGTACGCAGCGCTACGGATCACGGCTACATGAAATGACCTCTCCCAGTGTTCGGCCAATGTACGGCCTGTATTTAAACCCTGTAATCACCAACTATTGTTACTCCCTCCCTGAGGATGACCGAGTAAGGTCGAAATACGTATAGGAGAATTAAAAAAGAGAAAACCGCACCCAATGTCTTTTGGACACCTTCTCATCTATTTGGAACCACCACAGAAACTTGTTGCACGAGAGAAATTAAAGCTCCAATATAAACTCAACAACGCCATTGTCGCTGTAGATTTCTTGAAATCATATATATATATATATATATATATATATATATATGTACATATATATATATATATACAAACATATATATATATATATATATATATATATACATATATTATATATATATATATATACATATATTATATATATATATATTTATATATATATATTTATATATATATATTTATATATATATATGTATATATATATACATATATATATACATTTGTAAATAAACTGTATATGTATAATATTTATATGTGAAATATACAGTAACCTAACTGCTATGGCTTTATGTGCACAAAATAAATTTATTTCCCGCAAAGTGATAAGGAAATATACTAATACTCCATTTGGATGAAGGATAGATTAAAAGATGAGATAGGAATTAAAAGAGGGCTTTACGCCAGAATAGAAAATGGGGAATCACACCTTAGATCTACTGTAAATATAACGATATAGCTAGACTGGTTAAAAAGAACACGCACACAGCTAACGTAACTACAAAATTAAGGTTGCCAGACAAGCAAGGTCCAACCCTATCGGCTTCTTTCATCTCCACAGAACAAAATATGAGGAAAGTTTTGGCCCAATTAAAGATTACTAAGATATTTTGATAGATTGGGAGAAAAAATGAGCGAATTCTTTAATGAATACTTTTTCGAGGTTTTTGCAAAGGAGAGGTTAGATATAGTACCTGATTGCTACCCTATCTTCTATGGGGGATGAGAAAAAACTAACATCAGCATCAGTAAGATAGAACACGCACACAGCTAATGTAACTACGAAATTAAGGTTGACGGATAGGCAAGGTTGAACCCTAACGCCTTCTTTCATCTCCACAGAACAAAATATATGGAAATGCTTGGACCTTTTATAGACTACTAATACATTTTGATATATTGGGATAAAAATGAGCGAATTGTTTAATAAACATTTTCTCGTGGTATTTGCAAATGAGAGGTTAGATATGGTACCTGATTGCTACCCTATATTCCATGGGGGATGAGAGAAAACTAACATCAGCATCAGTAAGGAAGAAAGAATTAAATAGATTGATATACTTAAAGCTACAAAATCTCCGGGACCAGACAATTTTTTTTTTTTTTCTAGAGTGGTTAACGAGTGTAAATTTGAAATCCGCAACCAGTTAACGGAAATATTTAGTCGGTAGACACTGGATTCTTGCCTAATTTGGGGGACAAGCAAACATTATTCTTATTTTCAAAAAGGGTGATAAAATTTTCTATGTACAACTACAGGCATATCAGTTTGACGCTGGTTATAGGTAAAATGCTAGAATCAATAATAGCTAACAGAATCAGAGATGACATCGAGAGACATTATTTGATTCATGTCTCGCAACAGTGGTTAATCAAGGGTAAGCTATATGTAACTAATTATTCTATTCCTTTACACTAATGTTTTCAGGGTGTCAGATAATAAAGATAGTTACGATGTTATATACTTTGAATTTAACAAATCGTTCGACAAGGCGCTCTAGCAGAGGCTACTAAATCAACTTAAATGAATTAGGGCATAGATCACTGACAGAAGACAGCGGGTCACCATTAACGATGTAAAACTCAAATGGAGGAGTGTTACTAGTGGAGTCCCCTTGTGATCGGTTTTGGATCTCTTATTGTTTATTATGTGTATACATGACTTATACCATGGGATTATTGGTAATGCTAGTAAGTTTGAGGACGATACTAAAATAGGACGCCAAATCAGGTCAAGATTTGATAAATTGTTCTCATGGTCGGTGAGATGGCAGTGTGTTAAACGCAGTTTTGCACAGCCCAGGAAGCATACATGGCTTAGAAAACACCTTTTTTTTTTTTTTTTTTTTTAACTTGGTCCGAGAGACTTGGGAGTGCTAGTGAATCTTGATCGTAAATCAAGGAAACAGTGCATTAGCGCCAGGAATAGAGCTAACAGAGCATCATTGCTAGTGCAGCTACGAATAACAGTTCAGAAGTTGGCGTTAGTTAGACTTATCCTTGACTATGCGGTACAATTTTGGTCTCTGTCCTATAAAATGGAAATACATTCACTAGAATCAGTACAGAAGAAAATCACAAAAATGATGCAGAGTGAGGGGTAATCTAATAGAAGTGGTCAAGTGGTTAAGGGCTTCAACAAAGGGGATGTGGACAAGGTCATCATACTAAGACATCAAGTCAGGACTCGCAGTAATAGATATAAATAAGACAAAGTTAAACTTAAGAAAGAAATAAGCAAGAACTCAATTACCAATAGGGTGCTCAACGAGTGGAATAGACTTACCAACAATGTAGTTAGCGTTGATAGGTGGTAATATACAGGGTCTCTTGCCTTATGGTCTCTTGCAGTCTCGATCTTTCGAATGTTGCTTTGATAATATATATATATATATATATATATATATATATAAAATATATATATATATGTATATATATTATATAAAATATATATATATATTATATATATTTATATATATATATATATATATATATATATATATATATACGTGTGTGTGTGTGTGTGTGTGTGTGTGTGTGTTGAAATATGTATGACGGAATGAGTGGAAAGTGTGATGAGGTAAACGCCCAAAAACCGTTGGAGTTTATTACTAACGTTTCGTCCTTAAAGGAAGTCCTTTAAGGACGAAACGTTAGTAATAAACTCCAACGGTTTTTTGGCGTTTACCTCATCACCCTTTCCACTCATATATATACATACATACATACATATACCAAGGCTTTTTCCCCCCTTACAAGGAGGGTAGCCAAAAATAAAAAGGCATAAAATCATTCCCACCCATTCCATCCCTGAATACACTCCACCCCCCTCCACCCTCCCTCTTATCTTAGCACCTCCTGAATGACGGGTCATCCCTGCACCTTGTCCACTGCCCTGGGTCAGAAGCAGTGTCGCAAGACACAGCACATCCACAGCAAGGCCGCTTCATTAAATTGGCGACCCCCCTCTCAGTCCCCCCCCCCATTGCATAAAATGAGAGGACGGGGAAAAATCCCTTCGGGCTGCGTCAAATTTTGCTCACACATACTACCTCACCCCCACGCCACCCCCGCAAATTCCACCTCATGCAATCACAACATCATCCATATACAACCATTCTCCATTCACCCCTGTCTTCTGTCCTCTCCCGTCCTTCCTCAACAGACATTCCCCTCTTCCCCAAAGCCCCCTTCACCCCATCCATCCACCTCATCCTAGGACGTCCCCTCATGTTCACTCCCTCCACATCTGCCTTCCACACCTCTTTTACTAGTCTTTCTTCACTCATTCTTTCAATGTGTCCAAACCGTCCTAATATTCTTTCATCAACCCTATCTCCCAGCTCCTTTTCCACCCCTGTTCTCCTCATCACCTCATCATTTCACACTCTATCTAGCCTAGTAACCCCCACCATACTTCTCAGACACCTCATCTCAAACACATTCAAACTCCTTCTCTCTTCTTCTCTTATGTTCCATGTTTCTGCCCCATAGAGTACTGTTGGCACAATTACTCCTTCATACAGTCTCCTCTTAGCATCCATTCCCAAATGTCTATTCCTCATTACACTCTTTAATCCACCAAGGCATTTACTCGCTTCTCTCAATCTACATTCTACCTCCACTTTCACTCCACCCTTCCCTGCCACATTTGCACCCAAGTATCTAAAACTATCCACTTCCTCCAGTCGCTCTCCCTTAATGCTCACTTCCAGTCTACTGCCACTTTCACCCCTTGTACATCTCATCACCTTACTTTTACCCACATTTATCTTTAGCTTTCTTCTATCACATACTCTCCCAAACTCTGCCACCAACTTCCTCAATCCCTCCTCCGATCCTGCCACAAGCGCAGTGTCGTCCGCAAACAACAGCTGGCTCACCTCCCACTTTTCTACATTTTCTTTAACCATCTCCAATCCCTTGCCCACTACACTTGCATTTACCTCTCGCACCACCCCATCCATGTATAAGTTGAACAGCCAGGGCGACATAACGCATCCTTGACGAAGCCCCACCTTTACCTCAAACCACTCACTCTCTCCATTTCCAATCCTGACACAAGCTCTACCACTCTCATAAAAACTCTTGACAGCTCCCAGAAGCTT
Organism: Oratosquilla oratoria; assembly: GCF_046742065.1. NCBI lineage: Eukaryota > Metazoa > Arthropoda > Malacostraca > Stomatopoda > Squillidae > Oratosquilla > Oratosquilla oratoria. The sequence continues at coordinate 1,490,260 of NC_134810.1, read as the reverse complement.
TCCTTCTATCCCGTATATCTGCATAACTTCCCACAGTGCCTTCCTGTCTACCCTATCATAAGCCTTTTCCAGATCCATAAAAGCCCAAAATACATCCTTCCCCTTTCCTATAGCTTTCTCACATATCTGTCTTACCACAAAGATCTGATCTACACAACCTCTACCTGTCCTAAACCCACACTGTTCCTCACCAATTACTCCTTCTGTTCCTCTCCTAATCCTCTCAATCAAGATCCTCCCATAAGCCTTCCCAACTAAACTCAACAAGCTAATCCCTCTGAAACTACTACATTCACACTTGTCCCCTTTTCCCTTGTAAAGAGGAACTATACAGGCCCTCCTCCAGTCCTCCGGCACTCTACCCTATCTCCAACAAACATTAAATAACCTCACCAACCAGTCCACCAGCACTGTACCTCCCTTTTTCAGACATTCCGCATGGCATCCATCCAGACCAGGTGCCTTACCTGCTTTCATCATCTTAACAACTGCCTTCACCTCATCCTTCCTTATTTCTCCTCCATTCTCCTCACTCCTCACTCTCATTTTCTTCGCACTTCCCACTGCAGTAATCTTTCCTTCCCTATCCTCCTTCACATTTAGCAACTCCCTAAAATATTCTGCCCATCTTCCCCTTACTGCCTTCTCTTACATTATCATCTCTCCATCTGCACCTTTTACCTTTTCTTCTCTACTTGATTCGCCTCCTCTTCCTCTCTTAATTTCTTTCCAAAACATCTTTTTATTACTTTCAAAATTTTCTGTCAAACTCTTATCCCATTTCACACCTGCTCTCCTCTTTGCAACCTTTACCTTTTGCTTTACTTCTCTTTTCTTTTCTTTGTACGTCTCATATGACTCCCTCGTCCTATTTTGTAACCAATCTGTGAAAGCTCGCTTCTTCTCTTCTACATCCTTCTTTGTTTCCTCATCCCACCATTCACTACCCTTTCTTCTATTTCCCCTTGTTCTTCTTGTTCCACACACCATCCTTGCACACTTTATGACTCCCTCCTTGAACCATCCCCATTCCTCCTCCACACCCAGCTCTACTCTACCCTTTACTCCCTCCCACTCCTCCTTCAGCTTCTTTTCGTACTCTTTCTCCTTTTCCTTCTCATTCAAGGAGTTCACTCTAAGAACCTCCCTACCTTTTGTCCCTTTCCTCTTCCTCCATCTATCCTCCACTTTCAACTTACCTTCCACCAAAAAATGATCTGATATTCCCCCACCCTCTCCCCTTAGCACATGTACATTCTTTACTCTTCCTATCATAATCCTATTTACCACTACATAATCCATTAGCGCTCTATCTACCACCCTTCCCTCCACCACCCTCTCCCATGTGTACTTATGCTTGACTTTCTTCCGAAACACTGTATTTGCTATCATCAACTCTCTTTCTAGACACATTTCCACCATCAACTCTCCACTACGATTCTTTCCTGGAACTCCACATTTCCCAACCACTCCATCGATTGGACCATTTCTCACACACACACACACACACACACACACACACACACACACACACACACACACACACACACACACACACACACACACACACACACACACACACACACACACACACACACACACACACACACACATCACAACACCACATATATAATATATATATATATATATATACACATATATATATCTATATATATATATATATATATATATATATATATATATATAAGCAAAGAAATCACAAACAATACGTGATTCACAAAATATGAAAGTAACCACAAAGGAAAATGAGAACTTGGTGACTGAACGTTTTCGTCTATTTAAGACATTTTCAAAGATAAAATATAAACAAGAGAAATAAGGACATTATATACAGTACATACAGAACATAAAAGAAACTAAAGACTAGCTCAACACAGGCTGTCAGGTTATATGTCTACCATCTACAATTTTCTAATAATAAAGTTATCCAATTTATACAATCCCAAACTCATATTCATGTTGTTCTAAAAAGTATTTTTAATATAACATGATTCAATAATATTCATCTCCATAATGCTTTTATGTAAGACAATTTTTTCAGCTTTATTCCATTCAATGCAATTGTTATCTCATGTGTACAAATACTTAGTTCAGCATGTAAAAAAGCCCACAAAACGTGGGAACTTACTCGACCTATTGATTACTAGCTGTGAAAGCATGATAACCGATGTACAAGTTGGTGAAACTATTGCAAATAGCGATCACAACTTAGATTCAAACTGCTAAAAAAATAAAAATGAATAGATACTTGTGTATCTAAAATACCCGGTTTTAGTTAATCTCAGTTCATAGGATTACGTCAGGAGCTTAAGCTTACAGATTGGTAAGCAAAATTAAGCGAAAGACATGTACATCAGATGTGGGAAATATTTCAAAACACGCTTAATGCGATGATTCATACTTACATCCCGTTTAAGGACAGACGTCCCCCAAA
>NC_134810.1:1470305-1475305 GCF_046742065.1 Oratosquilla oratoria | reverse complement strand
AAATGTCCCAATGGGATGTAATGACAGTGGAGGACAAAAGATCACGATGGGAAGTAATGATAGTGGAGAACAAAATATCACGATAGGATGTAATGACAATGGAGGAGAAAATATCACGGTAGGATATAATGTCAGTAAAGGACAAAATATAATTTTAGGAAGGGATACCGGACAGAATGTCCATGAAGGCCAAAATATCATGATAGGATGTAATGACAGTGGATATAATGTCGCTAGAGGATGAAATGTCACATTAGGATGTAGTGTCAAAGGACAAAATGTCACAATGGGATGTAATGACAGTGGAGGACAAAAAAATCACGATGGGAAGTAATGACAGTGGAGAACTAAATATCACGATAGGATGTAATGATAATGGAGGAGAAAATATCACGGTAGGATATAATGTCAGTGAAGGACAAAATATAATTTGAGGAAGGGATACCGGACAGAATGTCAATGAAGGAAAAAATATCATGATAGGATGTAATGACAGTGGAAGACAAAAGATCACGATGGGATGTAATTATAGTGGAGGAAAAAATATCACGGTAGGATATAATGTCACTGGAGGACAAAATATAATTTTAGAAAGGGATGCCGAACATAATGTCACTGAACGACGGGAGGCCGGCGTGAATCACGGTGACGAAGGGGGACAAAATGTACAAAAGAGATCGGATGACCGTGATCGACCAGATGTCCGTGATGGGGGAAATGTTAATTTTGATGGGAGAAATGTTAATGAGGCATTGAACGTCAATGAAGGACCAAATAATAATATAGAGCAAGGTATAAATGAAGAACAAAATGATAATGTAAGACATGATATTGAAATTCAAAATGTGTCAAAAAGAAATAATCACGAGTTTCTTAAAATCATGTACTTTAATGCTCGTAGTATTAGAAACAAATTTCAAGAAATACAGGCGTATGTCAAAAGCGAAAATCTCGATATGATAGGAATAACTGAGACATGGTTAAATGGTACAGAGTTCGAAGCTGAATTTAATATTGCGGGATTTAAACACTTCCATCAGGATAGAAACCACAAGAAAGGTGGGGGTGTTCTATTGTACGTTAAAAACAATGTTCATGCTTGTGTTTTAGAGAAAGTGAAACAGGATGCATATGATAGTTTGTGGGTTGAGTTAACCCAAACAAATGGACAAAAAATGAATATAGGTGTAATATGTAGGCCAAAGACATTATCATTAGCAGACGACAAACTGTTATTTCAAGAACTGTCTAGTTTCTGCAACCGGGATTTATTGATAATGGGTGATTTCAATTTTACTGACATTGATTGGATGACCCTTGAACATGGCCATATAGGTAGTTGCTTGTTTGATTTTCTTGGTGAGAATTACTTAATTCAGCATGTAAAAGAGCCCACAAGATATGGAAACTTACTCGATCAATTGATCACTAGCCGCGAAAGCATGGTAACTGATGTAGAAGTCGGTGAATCTGTTGCAAATAGCGATCACAGCTTAGTTAGATTCAAACTCCTAAACAATTTTAGAATAGATACTTGTGTTTCTAAAATACCCAATTTCAGTAAAGCTCAGTTCATGGGACTACGTCAGGAGCTTCAGCTTACAGATTGGGAGGCAAAATTAAACGAAAGACCTGTAGATCAGATGTGGGAAATATTTCAAAATACGCTCACTAAGATGATTCAAACTTACATTCCTTTTAAGGACGGACGTCCCCCAAATCAGGCTCGCCCAAAGTGGCCCGACAAAGAAACTGAAAAAAGTATTGCTAAAAAGAGACAGGCTTATAAGAAATATAAGTGCTCGGGTGCATCTAATGACTATGAAAGTTATGTATCAATACAGAGAGATTTAAAAAAGACAATAAGAAAAAGAAAACGACAATACGAAATAAACATCGCTGAGAAATCCAAAGAGAATCCCAAAGAATTCTATAGTTACATTAGAGATAAAAAGGTTGTTAGGAATCACATTGGTCCACTATTATCTGCTGACGGTTAACTTAAATATTCAAATGAAGGAAGGTGTAATCTCTTAAACAATTATTTTAGTTCGGTATTCGTAAACGAAACACCTCAAGGTGAATTCCAAACTGAAACCTGTGAAAAGTCTAAGGTAAACTTACTCACTACGGTAAATATAACAAAACAAAAAATTAAAAGGTGTATAGACAAACTCAAAAGTAATAAAACACCAGGGCCTGACGGTTGGCATCCAAGAATCTTAAAGGAAATGAAAAATGAGATTGTTGTTCCATTGGAAATTATTTTCAAGAAATCCATCATATCCGGAGATGTCCCAAGAGAATGGAAGCTAGCTAACGTTACTCCCATATTTAAAAAAGGTGACAAAAAGAAACCAAATAACTATAGGCCTATAAGTTTGACTTCAATCGTAGGAAAAATAATGGAAACTATCATCAGAGATGCTATCGAACATCATTTAGAAAGTAACCGTTTGATAAATGATAGCCAGCATGGTTTCAGATGGAAACGTTCTTGCGTGACTAACTTACTCGAATTCTACAACACAGTTATCTCGAATTATGACAAAAGAAACAATATAGATTTAGTATATCTAGACTTTGCAAAAGCTTTTGATACCGTCCCACACGAAAGACTACTTACTAAATTAGCTTTGCATGGAATAAGTGGTAGCCTATTAGGTTGGACTAGTAATTGGTTGAATGGTCGAAAACAGAGAGTTGTTTTAAATGGAAAAACTTCTGGATGGAAAAGTGTTGCAAGTGGAGTTCCTCAGGGTTCCGTTCTTGGGCCACTTCTATTCATAGTATATATAAATGATATAGACCATGGACTAAAATCTATTATTTCCAAATTTGCTGATGATAGAAAACTGTGTGGAGTGGCAAATGATCACTCAAACCAATTAGATATTCAAGAAGATTTAGATCAATTACAGCAATGGTTTGAAAAGTGGCTAATGAAATTTAACACAAGTTTAACACATAGGTAAAAATAACAGTAAGTACGATTACAAGTTATTTGGAAATTCGTTAACAAAAGTGGATAGTGAAAAAGATCTCGGCGTAATTATCAGTAACGACCTCAAATCATCCAAGCAGTGTATTTTAGCCTCTGAGAAAGCAAATAAGATTCTAGGACTGATTGCGCGATCTTTTGATTTCAAAAGTCCATCACTCATTAACAAGCTATATAAATCGTTAGTTCGTCCACATTTGGAATATGCTGTTTCCGTATGGTCACCGAATCTCATTAAAGACATTGACAGACTGGAAAAAGTACAACGGCGAGTCACAAAACTGATTCCAAATATCAAAAATAAATCATACGAAAATCGACTAAAACATATGAATTTGTTTTCCCTAAAAAAGCGTAGACTCAGAGATGACTTGATACAGGTCTTTAAGATTCTAAAGGGAATTGACAACATCAAAAGTGACCAAATTTTTACATTGAATGAGAATCAGACAAGAAACAATGGTCTCAAACTGTCCGGAAATAGATTCAATTTGGAAGTAGGTAGAAACAACTTTGCCAACCGTGTAGTTAATGAATGGAATAAACTTCCTGCACAGGTAGTGCAATGTAGTTCAGTTCGAAGCTTTAAGAATCATTTAGATAAATACCTAAGTAAGATGCTGTAATGATTTTAATTTATCTTATATTATTTGTTTTTGTTTTGTTATCATTTTCTGTCTGATTTTCATTTATTATTAGTTATATGTCAATTTATCATTATTTACTATTTACCTATTTATTTATTATTTAACTATATCTATGCATTTATATATGTATTTTATTTGTTATTTACATTATCTTAGTTTTTATTTATTATTTTGTTATTAATATGATTTTTTTTTCGCATCCGACCTAGATATGGATCAAAAGGTCTCCTGTCGGCATGCTCCGCCTTTGTAATCCTTTGCGTGTGTGTGTGTGTGTGTGTGTGTGTGTGTGTGTGTGTGTGTGTGTGTGTGTGTGTGTGTGTGTGTGTGTGTGTGTGTGTGTGTGTGTGTGTGTGTGTGTGTGTGTGTGTGTGTGTGTGTGTGTGTGTGTGTGTGTGTGTGTGTTTGTGTGTGTGTGTGTGTGTGTGTGTGTGTGTGTGTGTGTGTGTGTGTGTGTGTGTGTGCGTGTTTATGTTTATGTGTCTGTGTTTGTAGGTGTGTACTTGCACGTGGTTATGCTCATGTTTTTTTTTTCTTGTTTTCCTGCTTGTTTACTTTTTTTATCCTTAGAAAAATATATTAAATGAATATTCATCTTACAAAGAAAGACAAAATGAAGAAAAAGTAAAATGGAAAGAGAGTAAAAATAAAAATAAAACATCATGCAGATTTATAGTTAGTTATCTACATTAGTTGTTGTTGTTAAGACAAACGAGGTGAAGTTGGGTTCGCTTTCATCTCTCATTCTTCTCTCCTCTACAATCATGAAGTAACGTCCGAGCAAAACTTTGAGGGTTGTCAAATTTTATCTATAAGGATAAGTTGGCTGTTGACATTACACAACTATACAAATATTTTTTTCCTATATCCACAATTTAAAATGCATGGACATCTTGCAACAATCAGACGACAAGACAAAAACAACAAAAAAGAACCCAAGAAATGAAAGAAAGGAAAATAAGTGCAAATAGAAAATAGAAAAGGACAAAGCCAATTATTTATACTATTCTGTTTAATATATCCATTGAATTCCAGTGAAATCTTCAACCAAATCTAACGATGAATAACCCCAGATGACCGTTGTTATGAATTGCATTTTATCAATGGTTCTATCTTCACTTACAATCCCAGGCATAACCTAACATAAGAGATATTCCTGAAGCTCTCTTCTGATAGAGGATCTTTACCAAAAGGATCAAAAAGAGGACAGGATCCTAATATTTACCCGAATTTAGGAGCCTTTCTAAAGATGAATACTTCAGCACATTTATGATTACGTCACCACCTAGGAATTCTGGCAAACTAGTTGCTACTTCTTTCCAAATATTTCTATTGCAATACAAAATAGCATA
>NC_134810.1:1425305-1465305 GCF_046742065.1 Oratosquilla oratoria | reverse complement strand
ACAAAGGGTACTTTACCATCCGTAGAGCTGATGAGTTCTGATCTGGAAACTTATCCGACCAGATAATTCAGCAGTACCTCATGAGGATGCTGAAAACTAGTGGAGGGATGACCCATGTACATCTAATGAGTATGAAAGTTATGTATCAAAGCAGAGAGATTTAAAAAAGACAATAAAACAAGTGACAATACGAAATGAATACCGCTGATAGATCCAACGAGGATCCTAAAGAATTATATAGTTACATTAGAGATAAAAAGGTTGTTCGAAATCACATTGGTCCACTATTATCTGCTGACGGTCAACTTGAATATTCAAATGAAGGGATGTGTAATATTTTAAACAATTATTTTAGCTCTGTATTCGTAAACGAAACACCTCAAAGTGAACTTCAAACTGAAACCAGTGATAAGTCTGGGGTAAACTTACTACGGTAAATATAACAAAAGAAAAAATTAAAAGGTGTATAGAGACACTCAAGGTTAACAAAACACCAGGGACTAACGGTTGGCATTCAAGAATCTTAAAGGAAATGAAAAATGAGATTGTTATTCCATTAGAAATTATTTTCAAGAAATCCATCATATCCGGAGATGTTCCAAGAGAATGGAAGCTAGCTAACGCTACTCCCATAATCAAAAAAGGTGACGAAAATAAACCAAATAACTATAGGCCTATAAGTTTGATTTCAATCGTAGGAAAAATAATGGAAACTATCATCAATGATGCAATCGAACATCATTTAGAAAGTAACCGTTTGGTAGATGATAGCCAGCATGGTTTCAGATGGAAACGTTCTCGCGTGACTAACCTACTCGAATTCTACAACACAGTTATCTCGAATTATGACAAAAGAAACAATATAGATCTAATATATCTAGACTTTGCAAAAGATTTTGATACCGTCCCCCGCGAAAGACTACTTACTAAATTAGCTTCGCACGGAATAAGTGGTAGCCTATTAAGTTGAACTAGTAATTGGTTGAATGATAAAAAACAGAGTTGTTTTAAATGGAAAAACTTCTAAATGGAAAAATGTTATGACCGGAGTTCCTCATGGTTCCGTTCTTGGAGCACTTCTATTCATATTATATATAAATGATATAGACCATGGACTAAAATCTACTGTTTCCAAATTTGCTGATGATACAAAACTGTGCGGAATGGCAAGTGATCACTTAAACCAATTAGATATTCAAGAAGATTTAGATAAATTACAGCAATGGTCTGAAAATTGGCTAATGAAATTTAACACAAGTAAGTGCAAGGTAATGCACATAGGTAAAAATAACAGTAAGTACGATTACAAGTTATTTGGAAATTCGTTAACAAAAGTGGATAGTGAAAAAGATCTCGGCGTAATTATCAGTAACGACCTCAAATCATCCAAGCAGTGTATTTCAGCCTCTGAGAAAGCAAATAAGACTCTAGGACTGATTGCGCGATCTTTTGACTTCAAAAGTCCATCACTCATTAACAAGCTATATAAATCGTTAGTTCGTCCACATTTGGAATATGCTGTTTCCGTATGGTCACCGAATCTCATTAAAGACATTGACAGACTGGAAAAAGTACAACGGCGAGCCACAAAACTGATTCCAAATATCAAAAATAAATCATACGAAAATCGACTAAAACATATGAATCTGTTTTCCCTAAAAAAGCGTAGACTCAGAGGTGACTTGATACAGATCTTTAAAATTCTAAAGGGAATTGACAACATCAAAAGTGACAAAATTTTCACATTGAATGAGAATCAGACAAGAAACAATGGTCTCAAACTGTCCGGAAATAGATTCAATTTGGAAGTGGATAGAAACAACTTTGCCAACCGTGTAATTAATGAAAGGAATAAACTTCCTGCAGAGGCAGTGCAATGTAGTTCAGTTCGAAGCTTTAAGAATCATTTAGATAAACACCTAAGCAAGATGCTGTAGTGATTATCATTTATTTCATATTATTATTATTTTTTTATTATCATGTATCTGTTTGATTCTCATTAATTATTAGTTATATGTCAATTCATTATTATTTACTATTTGTCTGTTTGTTTATTATTTAACTATACCTATGCATTTATTTATGTTTTTATTTGTTATTTACATTATTATAGTTTTTATTTATTAATTTATTATTATTTTGATTTTTTTCGCATCCGACCAAGATATGGACGAAAAGGTCTCCTGTCGGTATGCTCCGCCTTTGTAATCCTTGACCAGATGGGTACATGCACTGCCTTGCTCCATGCATGTGTGTGATGTCCTAATAAAAGTTCACAGGTGCTCACACCACGACTTCTGAGCAGCACAAGGATCTCCGCTCATCCTCTCAGGTCAAAGACAAGAACGACTATGAAGTCTTTCTCCAGTGGCTAAAGGCCCATCCACCATTTGCAGGCTACCAACCTGATCGGTTGGTACCTATAGCCACAGGTGCTGTATCTCATGCATCTGTCAATTGTGACTATGCAGTGCAGATTGGTCTTGCTGCAGCATCTAAGATAACAGGGAAATGCTTCACAGACATCACCCTGCATCGCACTGACAAAGTGAAGACCATGGGAGACAAGAACAGCATCAATGTCAGGGGGCAGAGCACATTGTTAAATCCCACTATATTCTTCAACCGAATCACTTGCGTCATGAAGACAAGTTCTGACATGGAGAAGTACATGTCATATGAGCTTGCTCCACAGCCCCCATCCCTCTTTCAAGATGGTGCTATACGGAAACCAACCAAGAGTGCTTTGGGTACTGTCCTCAAGTCATTTGCTCCGATACAACACAGCCTTCCAAACAACTGTCAGTTTGTAATGGATGGCGGCTACATACTGCAATCTGTAGTCTGGCCACAGCAATCTACCTATGGAAATATGTGTCAGGGCTACATTGCCTATGTCCTTAAGCACTATGGGGCTGGCATTACCACTGTGTTTGATGGCTACAGCACTATCTCCACAAAGGCAGCAGAGCAAATGCGCAGGGCAAAGAAGGCCACACCCAGTGACATCCTGTTTGACCAGCACATGCATACCACCACTACACAGGCAGCATTTCTGGCAAATAGCAACAATAAGAAGATTCTCATAGACATGTTCTCTAGCATGATGACTCAATCAGGTATAGCAGTGAAGCAGGCAAGTGCTGATGCAGATGCCTTGATTGTCTCTCCAACTCTATCCTTGGCAGAGTCTGGTGAACCAGTGGTTGTCGTTGGGACTGACACTGACTTGTTGGTGATGCTAATGAACCAAGCAAGTGCAGACATGGATCTTTATATGCTATGCTGTATGAATCCCACCACATTGTACAAGGTTTGTGACATCCAGGAAAGCCTTGGTGAGACCAGTAAATATCTGATGATGTTACACGTCATAACTGGATGTGACATAGTGTCTGCTGTGTATCGGCAAGGGAAGTGAAAGGCATTCAACCTGGTTCACAACAAGAAGGAGTGTGATCAACTCAAGACATTCTCTAATGCTGGAAGCACTCACCAACAAGTGCAAGAAGCAGGTGAAAGCTTCCTCCTGAAGTTGTATGGTGCACTTCATTGTGTTTCACTGGATGAGTTCCGCTACACTGCCTACAAGCAGTCAATCAGCAGAACATCTCTGTCCTCATCCTTCCAACTGGCAAGTTTGCCTCCGACAAGTGCTGCAGCCAAACAGCATTCCTTCAGAACTTATCACACTGTCCAGTAATGGATGGGCAGGCCCTTGCAGCTAACAGCCTGGGGATGGAAGCTGGAGGACATCCTAATTCCAGTTGAAACTGACGACCCAATTGCCCCCGACTCTCTGGTCAACATGATCTCATGTGGCTGCAAAGCAAATAGCTGTGGAGCATCATGTGGCTGCAAAGCAGATAGCTGTGGAGCATCATGTGGCTGCAAAGCAGATAGCTGTGGAGCATCATGTGACTGCAGGAAGATGGAGTGCATTCCTCTGTCATGTGTACAAAGTGCAGTGGTTAAACTTGCAACAGTGCAGCACAAATTCCATCCTTCATTGATGATGATGATGAGACTGAAGCACCAAGACCAGTTTCTCCTGAAACTGATGACGAAGACGATGCCTAAGACCATCGTCAAAATTGAATTGATTTATCGATTAAAATTCTATAATTAGGACTACAGCTAAGCATCATTTGTCTATAATTAAGGTAATGTTTAAGTGTTGTTTCTTGCTACTGGCATGACTTTTATTGTATAATGTGTGTGTGCTCAGGTTGATAAACATGTATTTTGTTTTTCATTTGCAAATGATTCCATTTAAAATTCAGATAATCCAAAAACTTGTTAGAGAATTGAACTCCTTGACCCAGAAAACATATATATTGACTTATTGTTTGACTTTCTATGATTTTTTGGGGCTTGAAATATGACAAAATCTAAAATTGGTTGCCATTTTGGACGCCATCTTGAATTTCTCAAAACTCTCGCAAGGGATTCTTAAGGACTTTTAGTATGTTATTAAAAAAGGTCTTTTGAGTACTTTTTGAAATTTTCAGCTTGTTACTAATTTGTTCCGGGTGAAAAGCTAGTACTCCTGGACTAAAAGGAGAGAAGTCGACCTTGGATCAGGAGGATCGGAGGATATGGGAGGAGGAGGAAGAAAAAAAAGGTGAAAAGACTGCACAGGTGCGGCCGAAGCTGTCACCTATGCCCTATTATGTGTTTAGACTGTTGGGTCAGGTAACAGTCACTGTTGGGAATTAGAGAGGAGTTCAGCATTCCAACCCACAACTAACACGCTTCCCATCACGTTATCAGTGTATTTTATGGGAGGAACGTGGAAGGACAAATAGGAAGAAAGGAGTAACTTGAGGAAGAAAAGAAGGTCGGGGGTGAATGAAGATGACAGGCGGAAATAGGAGGAGGGTGAAAAAAAAAATAGGAGGAAAGGAAAAGGAACTGCAGAATGGAAAGGGATCAAACATGAATGAGGAGGACAAGGTGCATGGGAGGAGGAGGGTGGAAGGAATAATAATAGTGAAAGATAAAGGAAATGAGGAAAGGAAAGAGGATGAAAGTTGTGTATGAGGTGACACGTGTAGGGGTATAGAGGGTGCAGTGGAGGAGTCGTTGTGGAAAGAGGATAAGGAGCTGCCGTGAAAGATTTCCAAGTGGTCGAGAGGTCTGGGGACAGATGGTACCCGAAATCTGTGAGCCTGGGAAGATAAACGTCTTTGAGTTCTTAGATGTTTCAAGGCATTCCATTGTGGGAGTTCTGGAAGTCACATCAAAGCTGCATTACCAATGAAGTTCTGAAAGAATATTCCTTCCGCATTTATTTCACTCAAATATCTTACCTTCCCTCCTATCATCACCCCCCCCCCTCAAAATGGGGTTAATACTCAAAAGTTATGTTTGAAATTGACTTTTAACTTTCCACGCAAACACACCCTTTTTTAGTGTGTGTGTGTGTGTGTGGGGAGTAATCACAAATATACTAGTATCATATTCGTTTAGTTGTGGGATCGAATTCTACACTCCTTTTTTATTCCCAGTAGTGACTATGCTCTAACCTTCTTCTTCTTCTTCTTCTTCTTCTTCTTCTTCTTCTTCTTCTTCTTCTTTCTCTTCTTCTTCTTCTTCTTCTTCTTCTTCTTCTTCTTCTTCTTCTTCTACTTCTTCTTTCTCTTCTTCTTCTTCGCGTTCTTCTTCTTCTTCTACTTCTTCTTCTTCTTCTTTCTCTTCTTTTTTTTTCTTCTTCTTCTTCTTCTTCTTCTTCTTATTCTTCTTCTTCTTCTTCTTCTTCTTCTTATTCTTTGCGTTCTTCTTCTTCTTCTTCTTCGCGTTCTTCTTCTTCTTCTTCTTCTTCCTCTTCTTCTTCTTCTTCTTCTTCTTCTTCTTCTTCTTCTTCTTCTTCTTCTTCTTCTTCTTCGTCTTCTTCTTCTTCTTCTTCTTCTTCTTCTTCTTCTTCTTCTTCTTCTTTTCTTCTTCTTCTTCTTCTTCTTCTTCTTCTTCTTCTTCTTCTTCTTCTTCTTCTTCTTCTTCTTCTTCTTCTTCTTCTTCTTCTTCTTCTTCTTCTTCTTCTTCTTCTTCTTCTTCTTCTTCTTCTTCTTCTTCTTCTTCTTCTTCTTCTTCTTCTTCGCGTTCTTCTTCTTCTTCTTCTTCGCGTTCTTCTTCGCGTTTTTCGCGTTCTTCTTCTCCTTCGCGTTCTTCTTCTTCTTCTTCGTGTTCTTCTTCTTCTTCGCGTTCTTCTTTTTCGCGTTCTTCTTCTTCGCGTTCTTCTTCTTCGCGTTCTTCAAAGTGAACTCCAAAATGAAACCTGTGAAAAGTCTAGGGTAAACTTACTCACTACGGGAAATATAACAAAAGAAAAAATTAAAAGGTGTATAGATAAACTCAAAGTTAATAAAACACCAGGACCTGACGGTTGGCATCCAAGAATCTTAAAATAAATGAAAAATGAGATTTTTGTTCCATTAGAAATTATTTTCAAGAAATCCATCATATCCGGAGATTTCCCAAGAGAATGGAAGCTACCTAACGTTACTCCCATATTCAAAAAAGGTGACAAAAAGAAACCAAATAACTATAGGCCTATAGGATTGACTTCAATCGTAGGAAAAATAATGGAAACTATCATCAGAGATGCTATCGAACATCATTTAGAAAGTAACCGTTTGATAAATGATAGCCAGCATGGTTTCAGACGGAAACGTTCTTGCGTGACTAACTTACTCGAATTCTACAACACAGTTATCTCGAATTATGACAAAAGAAACAAGAGATCTAATATATCTAGACTTTGCAAAAGCTTTTGATACAGTCCCACACGAAAGACTACTTACTAAATTAGCTTCGCACGGAATAAGTGGTAGCCTATTAAGTTGAACTAGTAATTGGATGAATGATCAAAAACAGAGAATTGTTTTAAATGGAAAAACTTCTAGATGGAAAAATGTTATGACTGGAGTTCCTCAGGGTTCCGTTCTTGGGCCACTTCTATTCATAGTATATATAATTGATATAGACCATGGACTAAAATCTACTGTTTCCAAGTTTGCTGATGATACAAAACTGTGCGGAGTGGCAAATGATCACTTAAACTAATTAGATATTCAAGAAGATTTAGATAAGTTACACCAATGGTCTAAAAAATGGCTAATGAAATTTAACACAAGTAAATGCAAGGTAATGCACATAGGTAAAAAGAACAGTAAGTACGATTACAAGTTATTTGGAAGTTCGTTAACAAAAGTGAATAGTAAAAAAAATCTCGGCGTAATTATCAGTAACGATCTCAAATCAACCAAGCAGTGTATTTCAGCCTCTGAGGAAGCAAATAAAATTCTGGGACTGATTGCGCAATCTTTTGATTTCAAAAGTCATCACTCATTAACAAGCCATATAAATCGTTAGTTCGTCCACATTTGGAATATGCTGTTTCCGTATGGTCACCGAATCTCATTAAAGACATTGACAGACTGGAAAAAGTACAACGGCAAGCCACAAAACTGATTCCAAATATCAAAAATAAATCATACGAAAATCGACTAAAACATATGAATCTGTTTTCCCTAAAAAAGCGTAGACTCAGAGGTGACTTGATACAGGTCTTTAAAATTCTAAAGGGAATTGACAACATCAAAAGTGACAAAATTTTCACATTGAATGAGAATCAGACAAGAAACAATGGTCCCAAACTGTCCGGAAATAGATTCAATTTGGAAGTGGATAGAAACAACTTTGCCAACCGTGTAGTTAATGAATGGAATAAACTTTCTGCACAGGTAGTGCAATGTAGTTCAGTTCGAAGCTTTAAGAATCATTTAGATAATCACCTAAGCAAGATGCTGTAAAGATTATAATTTATTTTATATTATTTGTTTTTGTTTTGTCATCATTTGTCTGTTTGATTTTAATCTATTATAAGTTATATGTTAATTCATTGTTATTTACTATTTACCTGTTTGTTTATTATTTAACTACACCTATGCATTTATTCATGTATTCTATTTGTTATTTACATTATTCTAGTTTTTATTGATTAATTTATTATTATTTTGATTTTTTTTTCGCATCCGACCTAGATATAGACGAAAAGGTCTCCTGTCGGTATGCTCCGCCTTTGTAATCCTTTGTAATCCTTCTTCTTCTTCTTCTTCTTCTTCTTCTTCTTCTTCGCGTTCTACTTCTTCTTCTTCGCGTTCTTTTTCTTTCTTCTTCCTCTTGTTCTTTTTCGAATGATAGGACCTCCTTTTGAAGTGCCGACTATCGAGGGAAGACAAATTAGGATCTCAAACCTAAATGAACACATTTAGTGGTAGCCAGAATAAGTTCCTTTGTAATCAATATGCTTAAGACTTTGTTCATTGATATATAAGGTATCCCAAAAGAATATGCTCATTCTTTTCAATGTTTTATAACGTTGTCAAGTGTAACTGTTTCTTGAATATCATGGGATCAGTTTGAAAAAAAAAAACCCTAGCCTGTTCTAGTCCCTCCACCCCTGCGTGTTTAATATTTTTTTTAGTCTGTCCACCATTTTCCTGACACAGCTGATGATGTGGACGATTGATTCGACACTATTATGAAGCATTTTAAATGTTGAGTTTTTTTTTTTTTCGAAAGCATAGGAGGTTGTATTTGAGTCGAGTAGATTTTTTATTTCGTTACCGTGAATAAAAATCCTTGAAATGGATAATATATATAAAAAGTTGAGACATCATTCTTGTCAGTCCTCCTACGTTTTGCATAATATATGACCTCTCCCTTCCTCTCCTCTCTCTTTCGTCTTCCATTCTCCGACTTCCCCTTTGCTTACTTTACCTTTAACATTTGGATTTTAACATTGCTACGGTATTGGCTAAAAGAAGGTTTGAATAATGATTCACTTTAGAGTTTAAACCAAACCAGTGACATAACTATAGACATGGTGATGCTAACACTAATATTAAGCTGACAATTGATCCCGAGATGTAAATATTGCAAATTGTAAATCTTCTACTAACATCAGATGTCGTTTTTTTTTTTTCAAAAACAGTCCTTGAAGTACAGGATTTTTTTTAACGGAGACACAATTTGGAGAGTACCGGCGCCTTCTTCAGGAGGAACCTTGAGCCCCTTCAGATGGTCAAACTTGAGCGAAGAGCTAGCAAATGGGGCCGGGGGGAGGGGGTGACACAAACTCCCAAACCAACACAAACACAACTCCGGCCTTCCGTGGGCACAAAGTCCTTTGCAAATCACATGCAACATGAACGTAAATATTTGTTCCATATCTCTCTTACTCTGTTATTCTCTCGGTTCATTTGCCCACCCCCCTTTCTCGTATAGTGCATTGACTGCATGATTTATGCCGTAAAAATTTCAGTGGCGTCCTAAGGACCGTACTCAGCGTTATTTTGTGATTGGAGACAATCTCGACCTCTAAAAAAAAATGCCGGTCAATTTTAGATTCCATTATTTTTCCGTTCTGGTACCCTCCTCAATGACTACACAAGTTAAGGAAATATACTTGACTCACTGATTAATAGCTACAAAAATATGACGACATATATGCGCCACGCACAGTCAGAACTACCTGTTCCCTGTGACCTTTTGGGAGCATACAGGTGGGCTTTTGGACCCAACTGTAGGCTAAAGCACACCTCCTGCGGGATGTGCCTTCTGCAACCATCACGCCTATTACCATTCGGATTTCCTGGCCTTGTCCGGGAGGCGGAAGACCCTATCCGGAATGGGCGTGGTAAGAAGGGGCCGGAGTGGTAGGATCCGGAGGGCGGAAGTAAAAGAGGAGGAAGAGGAGAAAGAAGAAGAAGAAGAGGAGGAGAAAGAAGAAAAGTAGTTGGAGGAAGAGTAAGAAGAGGAAGAGGAGGAGGAAAAGGAGAAGAAGGAAGGGGAGGAAGAGGAGGAGGAAGAGAAAGAGAAAAAGTAAAAGTAGGATGAAGAGGAAAAGGGAGAATAGGAGGAAGAGGAATGGGGGAAAGAAAAGAAGAAAAAAGAAGAGGAGGGTGCTGAAGAGAAGAAGGAGGAGGAAGATGAGGAGGAAAACAAAGAGTGAGAGAGGGAGGAATGAGAAGAAGATGTGTATAAGTAAGAGGAAGAAGAAGAGGAGAAGAGAAGAAGAGCAGTAGAAATAGGAGGTGGATGGATAGGAAGAGGAATATAAGTAGGAGGAAGAGGAAGATGAGGAAGATGAAGATGAAAAGGAGGAGGAGTAGTAAGTTAGGAGAACAAAGGTGAGGGGGAGGAAGAGGATGAAGAAAAGGAGGAGAGGAAGGGAAGGAAGAAGAGCAAGGGGAAGAAAAGAGAAGAGAAGGATAAAGATGAGGATGAAGAGAGTCAGGAGGACGAATAGGAGGAGGAGGAGGAGGAAGAGGAGGAAAAGGAAAGATGAAGAGGAAGAGGAGGGGGACGAGGAAGAGGAAAAAGAAGAAAAGAAACAATAGGAGGGCGGGGAAGAGAAGGAAGAGGAGGGGGAAAATGAAGAGGAGGAGGAGAAGGAAGGGGAGGAGGAAGAAGAGGAAAAATGTCGTGTTTATGTTGACTTAATCTGTGCGAGGACCATCGTTATCAATTATAGAAGTTCTTTTATGGTAAATACAAAAGGTTATTCACATCGAAAAGCTTGCACGACTTTCGTTACCTCCTTTCTCTTTTCCTTCTTTCCCTTCTTTTTTTTTCCTTCCTTCCTTCCCTCTCTTCTCCTTTACTTCCTTTTCTTCCTTCATTCATTCCTTTTCTTCTACCCTTCCTTTCTTCTTTCTTTCCTCCCTCCTTCCTTTATTTTTTCTACCTTTTTACCTTCTATTCCCTTCTTCCTTCCTTTCATTTTTCATACCTCTCTTCCTTCCATTTTTTCATCCTACCTTTCTTCTTTCTTTCTTTTTTTTCTCTTCTTCCTTCCTTCTTTTTTCCTTCCTCCTTCTATTACGTATCTTCTTCCTTCCCTCGTTCTTCCTTTCCTAATCTTCCTTTTCTTCCCTTCTTCCTTCCTTCTTTCCTTCCTCCCTTCTTTCCCTCTCTTTTTTCCTCCTTTCGTTTTACTTTCCCTTTCATCTCCCATCCCTTCCCCCTTCCTTCCACCTTTCTTTCCTTCTTTCTTTCCCTGTGTAATTCTCTTCTTCCCTCTTCCCTTCTTCCTTCCTTCCTTTCTTCCCTCCTTCTTTCCCTCTTTCTTTCCTTACTTATCCTCTTCCCTTCCCCTTCCCCTTCTGCTTCTTTCCTTCTTTCCTACCTCCCTTCCTTCCCTCTCTTCTTACTTCCTTTCTTCTTTCCTTTCTTTCCTACCTCCCTTTCTTTTTCCCTACTTTCTTTCCTTCCTTTTCTTCCTCCCTTTCCTTCTTCCTTCCTTCTTTTTTCCATTCTTTATCTTTCTTTTTTCTTCCTTTCTTCTTTACTCCTCTTTCGTCTCCCCTTCCCTTCTTCCTTTTTTCATTTCTTTCTCCCTCTCTCCATTCTCTCCTGTTATTCTTTCCTTACCTATTTTCTTTCTCTCCTTCTTCCTTTTCCTTCTCCTTTAAAATTTCCTTTCCTTTTTTCTTTTCTTCCTTTTCTTTTTTCCTTCCCTCCTTTTTACTTTCATTCCTTCCTTTCCTCTCGTCTTACTTCTTTCCTTTCTTGTCTTCTTCTCTTCTTATTTCTTTCCTTCCTCCCTTCTTTCCCTTAAATAAATAATTAGATAAATTATTAGATAAATAGATAAATCAGTTACTAGATGGATAGAAAAATTAGTAAATAAATAAATAAATAAATAAATAAATAAATAAATAAATAAATAAATAAATAAATAAATAAATAAATAAATAAATAAATAAATAAATAAATAAATAAATAAATAAATAAATAAATAAATAAATAAATAAATAAATAAATAAATGAAAAAATGAAAAAATAAATAAATAAATAAATAAATAAATAAATAAATAAATAAATAAGTAAGTAGATAAATAAATAAATCAATAAATCAATAAATAAACAAACAAATAGATAAATAAATAAATAAATAAATAAGTAAATAAATAAATAAATAAATAAATAAATAAATAGATAATAAATAAATAAATAATAAACAAATAAATAAATAAATAAATAAATAAATAAATAAATAAATAAATAAATAAACAAATATATAAATAAATAAATAAATAAACAAATGGATAAATAAATAAAAAATAAATAAATAAGTAAATAAATAGATAAATACGTTTAAATAAATTAATAAATAGATAGATCAATTAATAAATTGACACATAAATACATAAATAAATAAATAGATAAATGAATATATAACGAATAAATAAATAGATAAATAAGTGAATAAAGTAGATAAATAAATAAGCAAGTTGATATATAAATACGTGATTAGATGAAAAGTGAATAGATAAATGAATGAATGAATAAATCCTCAGTCCTACAGAAATGCTTTGTCACATTTCATATATTCATTTATTTATCTATTTATCATTTAGTCATTTGCTTATTTTAAATCCAGCGTTGACAGCGCACATACATGTTGGTGAAACTTGCTCAAGGGCAGATTCACATATCATTCGCTCCCGACCAACATATTTTATATTTCTACCAAATCCTGTGTCAAAAGGTTAGAAAGAATCATCACTCTGAAACTTGTTCGAATGTATGAAATGATTAATGAATATAATTCGTAAAATATGAAAATTCCCTTTAGAATCTTAAAGATCTGTATCAAGGAACCTCTGAGTCTACGCTTTTTTAGGAAAAACAGATTCATACGTTTTAGTCGATTTTCGTATGATTTATTGTTGATACATGGTATCAGTTTTGTGGCTCGCCGTTGTACTTTTTCCAATCTGTTAATGTCTTTAATGAGATTCGGTGACCATACAGAGACAGCATATTCCAAATGTGGACGAACTAACGATTTATATAGCTTGTTAATGAGAGATAGAATTTCTTAATTAAGTCAAAAGATCGCGCAATCAGTCCTAGAATATTATTTGCTTTCTCAGAGGCTGAGATACACTGCTTAGATGATTTAAGATTATTATTGATAATTGCGCCAAGATCCTTTTCATTATCCACTTTTGTTAACGAATTTCCAAATATTTTATAATTGTCCTTACTGTTGTTGTACCTATGTGCATAACCTTGCTAAGTTCGTGTTAAATTTCATTAGCCACTTTTTAGACCGTTGCTGTAATTTATCTAAATCTTCTTGAATATCTAATTGATATCTTATTTGCCATTCTGCACAATGTTTATCATCGGCAAATTTGGAGACAATAGATTTTAGTCTGTGGTCTATATCATTTATATATACTATGAATAAAAGTGGCCCAAGAACGGAACCCTGAGGAACTCCACTCGTAATATTTTTCCATCTAGAAGTTTTGCCATTAAAACAATTCTGTTTTAGATCATTCAACCAATTACTACTCCAACTTAACAAGCTACCACTTACTCCGTGTAAAGCTAATTTAATAAGTAGTCTTTCGAGGGGGACGGTATCAAAAGCTTTTGCAAAGTCTAGATATATTAAATCTATATTGTTCCTTTGTCATAATTCGAGATAACTGTATTGTTGAATTTGAGTAAGTTAGTCACGCTAGAACGTTTGCGCCGGAATCCATGCTGGTTATCATTTATCAAACATTTACTTTCTAAATGATGTTCGAGGGCTAATATGATTCCTAATAACCTTTTTGTCTCAAATGTAACTATAGAAATCTTTAGGATTGTCTTTGAATGTATCAGCTATATTCATTTCGCATTATCGTTTCTGTTTTTATTGTCTTTTTTAATATCTCTGTAGCATTACAAAACTTTGATAGTCATTGTATTTCTTATAACGCTGACTCTTTTTAACAATACTTTTTCAGTTTCTTTGTCAAGCTATTTTGGACGAGCCTGAATGGGGGGATGGGTTTCGTCTGTCCTTAAATGGGATATGAATATGAATCATCTTAATAAGTGTATTTTGAAATATTTCCCACGTCTGATCTTTAGGTCTCTCGCTTAATTCTGCCTCCCAATCTGTAAGCTGAAGCTCCTGACGTAGTCCTATGAACTGAGCTTTATTGAAATCGGGTATTTTAGAAACACAAGTATCTATTCTAATATTTTTAGCAGTTTAAATCTAATTTGTGATCGCTACTTGCAATGGTTTCACCAACTTCTACATCCGTATTAATGCTTGCGCGGCTAGTGATTAACAGATCGAGTAAGTTTTCATGTCTTGTGGGCTCTTTTACATGCTGAAGTAAATAATTGTCACCGAAAAAGATATATCAAACGACTACCTATATAGCCATGTTCAAGTGTCATCCAATCAATGTCATTAAAATTGAAATCACCCATTGCCAATAAGTCCTGGTTGAAGAGACTAGACAATTTTTGAAACAATAGTTTGTCGCCTGCTAATGATAATACTGTTGGCCTATATATTGCACCCACATTAATCTTTTTGTCCATTTGTTTGTGTTAATTCTACCTACAAACTATCATATGCATCGTGTTTCAGTTTCTCTAAAACACAGGCATAGACATTGCTTTTAACGTACAACAGAACACCCCACATTTCTTGTGGTTTCTTTCCTGATGAAAGTATTTAAATCCCGCAATGTTGAATTCAGCTTCAAAGTCTCCACCATTTAATCATGTCCCGGTTATTCCTATCATATCAAGATTTTGGCTTTTGACATATAACTGTATTTCTTGGAATTTGTTCCTAATACTACGAGCATTTAAGTAAATGGTGTTAAGAAGCTCGTGATTATTTTTTTTACACGTTTTGTTTCAACATCATGGCTTACATTATGATTTTTTTCTTTATTGACACCTTACTCTATATTGACATTTGTTCCTTCACTGACATTCAATGCCTCATGGATATTTGCCCTATCATTGGACATCTGGTCACTCACGGTCATCTGATATCATATGTATACTCTGCACCCCTTAGTCACCATTGTTCCACACCGCCCACCCGTCGTTCACTAACATTCTGTCCGGCATCCCTTCTTAAAATGATACTCTGTTCTCCACTGACATTATAACCTACCATGATATTTTGTCCTCCATTATAATTACATACAATCGTGATATTTGTCCTCCACTATCATTATAACTCATTGTGATATTTTGTTCTCCGCTATTATTACATCCCCATCGTGATAGTTTGTTGTTCAAAATTACACTCTAATGTAATATTTCGTCCTCTACCGACATTATATCCTAAAATGATATTTTGTCCTACACTGACAAAATGCTCTACATTATTGCTATACCCTACTCTGTTTTCACCAATATACTCTATTTCCCCTTCCCTTTGAGTTTCTACCCCACAAAAAGAAACTAGTTCATTACAAACTCCCACAATGAGGTTTGTAAGAAAATATTTACCTCTGTGAATAAGGTGGATGCCGTCAGAAGCATAAAAGTCATGACGCCTGGGAAAGAGATATTAAGAATTAAGAAAGTAGTATCCCAGTTGCGTGCACAATCGTGATATCCTCTCATTAATCCCTATGTCTCTACTGTTCCAACACGAGCCTGTGTGACGGCCCCCACGCTCCTTCATCTCGTGAAGGAGGACCTTGTAATTCCGAACAAGTTCCTCTGATCTTACCCTAGCCACATCGTTACTTCCCGTATAAACAATCGTAACCATGTTCGTCAGTCTTTGCTCCCTTATGGTCTGGGTACAATCGGCGATCCCACGGCCCGGTTGACATACAAGCTTGCAACGTCGTTAGTCTTCCGCTGCAGGATATCGTCGTAGCCTCGCACCATGGAGTCCCCCACCACCAAAACCCCCTGATTTTCAGCTACCTCATCCTCCAGCAAAGCAAAAAGATTGGCTGGAGCAAGCGGTTGTTCTGCAGGGCACCCGCTTACCGAACGCACACTCGACAAACGGGACCCCATGAAGCGCCATTCGCTCACGGCAGTGGCAGAAGTGGAAGAGGGGGAACGCTCTTTGGGTTGTGGGGAGGATTCACTTTTCTCACAGAGCTTACTATTGTGAAGATTAATTTCCTCATCACACATCTTGAGACAGTCCTCAATGTTCACACAGCCTTCACAAGCCATTTCGCTCCTTCGGCAATACAAATTGCAAAGAGAAAATATAAATCAACAAAAGCGGTCACTAAATAAACTAAATACACGAAGGTTACTCTGTTTACCTTATACTATTACTCCTACCTTTGGAGTACAGTAACAGACAACTGTTTTGATGATAAATTGCTAAAACACAACACGTTATCTTATACCTCTAACTGTAAACGCTATACGTATACAATTACAAAAACACAACACCATCACTTTTCACTATTCGAAGATGTAAACTTCACAAAAAGTAATAAACTTAACAAAAGATATTCGCGAGCTGGTGTCTCGGCAGAAGACGAGTTCTCAAGCTGAGGTCACGCATCTTTTTGGTATAATTTTGGGTATCTAGGATCACGATGCCTCCTCCTTTGTAAGCTGTATAAATTGGCCACCTTAACTTCGAGCACTATTCCTCTGAAGAAGCCACTCAGGCGAAACTAGTAACGAATAAAATAATTTACCTCAGCCCGTGTTCCCTTTACTACCTATCCACATTCGACACAATGTTGATACATTTGTCTGACGATGGTACTGGGATCCATGGCGCGTCCGAGATGGAATACAGAAGTGCCAAGCTGATTAGTTTACGTCACCGGAGGGTTTTTTATGCAGAAGTGTTTGGAGGAGAAAGTACTACCACGTACCACACCTGCTTACTTACACTTACACTGCAATGGAAGTAAGTGCCTGATCCTTTCGGACGGCTTCAGTGATAGTCCAAATGAAAGGGGGTTGATGACCAACGAGTGCAAGGAAGGAGTTATTCCAGCTCTCACAGATATTGGTTCGGTCTCCTTGATTGATGGTGGACTCAAAGACGTTCCATACTGGTAGGAGGAAGATGGGAAGACGGCAACTTAGACGGATAAGTGGCAATAGATAATTTGAATTTGCAGCTGCTATATGACAAGGTCCTCCAGTCTTTCAGATGTGTTGTTCTTGAGGTAATCCATGCCATCAACAACACCATCCAGGGACAGTAGAGCAAGTCCATCCAGCATACCATAGAACTTATTGATGGCTTCATCAGATCTGTACAGTGGGACGTCCCAAATCTTGTGTCTTGCGCCATGTATTTTGCGGTAGATAGTAGAAGCAGTCTTGAACTATCACGTGTTCCCCAATTACACTGCTTGTGTTGGCATGGTGTGTGGTGTAGTATTGTATTGTATTGTTTTGTTATTTATTGTAATGTTTATGTTGTGTATATAATTAAATTGTGTGAGACATCGCAGATGCGATGCACGTCTTCGCGGGCAAAAACTGGAGCTGGACGCGTCAGTATTTGAGCAGCCTTGTTGGCGCGTGCACGCATTCGTTGTG
The DNA here is from genome assembly GCF_046742065.1 of Oratosquilla oratoria. NCBI lineage: Eukaryota > Metazoa > Arthropoda > Malacostraca > Stomatopoda > Squillidae > Oratosquilla > Oratosquilla oratoria. The sequence goes on along the minus strand of NC_134810.1, from coordinate 1,447,935 downwards.
AGTGTTATAACCAAATATATTAAATTTGTACAATTGCATTTTGTTCTCAATTAGCCACCCAATACATTTTGGTGGCAGCTGTTTAACATTTCATGTTTTACTTGTATTGTGTGTTTAAATTCTATGCAGAACTCTCGAATTGTGTGACATTTGAAAATTGCCGGCCGGTGATATTGTGTTGTTGGCGATCTGTTTTCTCCCATTTTTCATTCCAGCCCAGGTAATTTTTTTTCAGTGACTTAAGTAAATATATAAGAAGTGATAGTGCTCAGGATACAGTGACTTAAGTTAGAATTTAGGCGCAGGAACATTTTTCTCGGAGTGCGTGATTTTTTTCCGCTCTTTCCGGTGGCATCGTCATCTCCGATTATCACTGGATCGTCTTATGTTCCTGTGTATTCTCAGCTGTAATTTGAGCCCTGGATGGTGGAGGATTTTGGACAGAATGATTTGTGCCGCGTATTCTTCACGTCAACAGGTGGTCGTCGTTCGCTGGATTCCATAGTAACTGTCGTCCCCTATACCGGTGATTTTTGTATTAGTACAATTTTTTTGTTTATACAATGCCATAGTTTTCTTCTGGATATAGTGAATTGATATATATTTCATTTTCTGGCAAGACTGCCATATTTGTTTACGTCGTGTTGTTGGCATGACGGCCATTTTTATGACGTCACTCGTTGTTTACTTTTAAAATGTAACCCCCTTAGTGACGTCTTGTGTACATTTACGTATCAATGCATTATATATATTTTTTTACGTAATTTTTTCTACTTACGGTCTTAATATAATTTTTTTCTCTTCATTATTTGCTATATGTATTGCATTGTTTCTGTGTTACAGTGCTTCTGTTTATGTGAATTGTATCATCTTATGTTCGTGTCCAATGTCCATGTGAATTCTCTCTCTCTCTCTCTCTTACTCTCTCTCTCTCTCTCTCTCTCTCTCTCTCTCTCTCTCTATATATATATATATATATATATATATATATATATATATATATATATATATATATATATTACATTATTTCATGCTTTGTGCTAGTGTCTTGTATTTGCATTAATTCTTGCTTGGTGTCGGTGTTTTCGTATGCTCTTACGCAGTGGGTTACGGTTGTCATCTCCTATTATGTCTAAGTCAAAGAGGCCCTCGTTTATCAGTTTACTAAACTCATGTGAGACAATGGCTCACAGGTTGACGTTGCTCCATCATGATCCGTCGGTCATGAAATTCTCTGGTTAAGATCCTCATTATAGGGCGGCTGATTTTATCTGCCAATGTGAGGACGCCATAGTCCATTCAAATGTTTCGACGGGGCCTGAAAAGATCTCCTTTGTGAGGTCCCAGATTGTGCCAAATTCTCCAGCATCGGAGTTACTTTCGGCGTCGTGTTTAGATCCCAAATCTCTGGACTATAATTATGACACCTTTAGGTCTAACTTCCTTAAACTTTTTTCAGATATCCCTGGTGGTGGTTCGTTCCATTGGTGCTTCAAACTGGCTGATACTCTCGTATCCCGACTGGGCACTCTCGATTATAGACGGGCGCAAGCTCAGGCCAGTATCATTGTTGTTGACGCTTTAGAGTCACTTTCACATTCAGATTGGGTAGATAATGGCAATATCACTTTAGATAGATTTCGTCTTATCTTAGAATTCCTCTTATATATCCTTTTTTTTTTGTGCCTTCTGAGAGAAGAGCAGCATCTTCTCTCATGTATAAGCCTGATGAGACTCTATTGTCTTTTGCGTCACAGCTTTCTCGTAAACTAGGGGAAATACCGTCTAGTTCCTTGTGTATTAGCAATGCTCATCAACATGGTCATGTTCCTTGTTCTCCTCAGTCCTCTCAGTCTACAGTTCTTACTCATAGTTCCCCTCAATCTACAGTTACCCCCCCCTCCCCTGTTATGTATCTTTTGTAACAGGTCTGGTCATTCGAGCGACTTTTGTTTCCGCCGTAGGCGCCAGGTACACAAGTCAAGACTGTCCCCTGTTTGCAGGAGTGTACCTACTGTTTCTTTTAATCTGTCGCATGACCTTTCCAGAGTAGAACTTCCAGGTAGACTCAGTTATTGCCATATCCATGGTCATTGCAAACACTCTACTGATCAATGTTTCAAGGTTTTGAAACTTAGGGATGAGACTTCTCACCAGCCTCGTCAATCCTATTTTCCCCAGCGCGTGTTTCACAACCCAAGGAGTTGACCAGCAATGTTCGGTCTCAAATGATTCCCTTTGTGGCTGTTGAGTCTTCTCAATTACTTACCTTTCAATTTCTTACTAGGAATACGCCTCTTTCTGTCACTGTAGACACTGGTGCAGGATGTAGTCTCTTAAGTAGAAAGGCTTACTTTGCTCTACGGGAATTGTATAATCTCCCTTTATCTCCCTTTTGTAATAATTTGCATTCTGTGCAAGGTTCTCCCTTGCTCGTTCTTGGATCTGTTTGTCTTCCCTTACAGTTTCCCTTGCATGCTACAGTCTTCAATGTCACTTTTGTTGTTGTCTCTGGCATTGCCTTTAAGTGTGATTGTCTCTTGGGTATTGATGCTCTTACAGCTCATAGCATAAATATTTCTCCTAGTCGCCGTATAGTGACTTTCTGCAATTTTGATATCTCTGCATCGGATAGGCCAGTTTCTGTTTGTGATTAACCTGTGCTTGATCAGTCTGCACATGTTCCTGTCCCAACTTCTAAGCGCTCTACCCCTGTTACTCATTGTGCTGCTGTTGTTGTAGGAGAGCATCTTATTGCACCCTCAAGTTCTGTTCGAGTTCCGGTGCGCGTCTCAGGTGCCCCGTTAGGGTCTGACGTTCTCTCTTTGCCTGACTCTATTCGTATTCGTCGGCTTGCCCTAGAAGGAACTCTCTCCACTATTCGCGAGGATCATGTTACCACGGCGATGGTAATCAATGTCACGGGTGCTCCTATTCCTCTCTCTCCTGGAAGTCACTTAGGCTCCTTTGAGGTGGTACACGTTGCTGCTTTCCAGGATTCGCCTATTATAGCAGCTTCTGTACTACAGTTGTTACGGGCGCTGGTATGTGAAGAGACGTTACGTATAACGTCTAAGTGCTTAAGAACCAGCGCACTTCTAGAAGCCACTGTAGGACTGAACTATCTGGTCAGGGCCTAGATAATTCGTAAGACTAGAAGTAAAGGTAACAAAGAAGATTCCAGGAAAGGAATATTAAACTAGCGATAAAACTAGTAAACGAAATTATTAATGGAAAATATTTACAGGCAATCTACACAAAAGAGAATGGGCAGTAGGGTCAATGGGACCGTTACATGATTATGAGAATATGGAAATTATCGTTCAAATAAGAAACAAGATAAGTATACAATATGGTACTATCTAAGTACAAAGAGATCAGGAACATGCATCAAAATAAGTAATAAGTACAAATATAAGTAAAGTAATGCAATGTATATCAGACACGTAATGTAGGCAAAAAGGGGTGATCACTTCACACCAATCGTCTCATGAGTCTAAACTTTCTGTTTTTATCAAGAGATAAGATATGCTAGAAATGACAAGGAATGAGCGGTTTCCACCGCTTATATACCACCGTTTGGGAAAGCTTTTCACTTTCTGTTGAAAAGCTATGTTCTAGAAAGGACGTCGGCTAAAACATTAAAGACGCCTTTTATATGATGAATTGTGAGATTAAAGGGTGAGAAATAAACTCCAACGTGTAAGTCTCGGATTCTTGTTTTTCATAGTCTGTAGGAACTTTAAGGGGTTGTGATCCGAATATACTTGAATGGTAGTTGAGGAACCCAGGTAGACTTCGAAGTGGATAAGGGCCTGGACCAAAGCGAGCGTCTCCTTCTCAATTGTTGAGTAGTTCTTCTGCGCAGGGGACAGCTTCTTGCTGTAGTAGGCGATAACGTGAAGAACTTCATTGTGTTCTTGCAAGAGGGCGGCACCGATACCGGTGTCGCTGGCGTCGACTTGCAGAAGAAAGGGTCGTTGGAAATCGGGTGCCCTTAGAACTGGTGCGTTAGTGAGAAGGGACTTCAGGTTTTTGAAGGCCGTCTCACAGGTAGGCGTCCACACGAAGTCGTGGTCTTTTCTCAACAGGTCAGTCAATGGTTCTGCTACATCTGAAAAATTTGGACAAAAACGGCGATAATAGCCACTCATTCCAAGGAATCGACGTACCTCTCTACGATTAGTGGGTGTTGGTACATCATTGATGGCTTTTATCTTGGCGTCTATTGGAAACACTTGGGAATTTCCAACTTTAAATCCCAAATAGGGGACCTGTGTATGTCCGAAATCACATTTGGACAAATTGATGGTAAGGTTTGCTTGGTCTGCTCTATAAAAGAAATTATTTAGGTGTTCAATGTGTTCTGTCCAAGACTGACTAAATATTATCACATCATCTAGATAAGTTTTTACTCCTGGCAATCCTGCAACAAGATTACTTATCATTCTTTGGTAAGTGGCAGGGGCATTTTTAAGCCCAAATGGCATTGCTCTGAATTGGAACAATCCCTCTTCCGTAATGAAAGCGGTAACTTCTCTTGAGCGAGGGTGTACAGGGATTTGATAGTATCCCCTTAACATATCCAACTTGGATACATACTTGGCAGTTCCTAGACTGTCTATGATATCATCTATCCTAGGGATAGGAAAAGCATCGGCCTTAGTATGGGCATTGATTTTCCTGTAGTCAATGCACAGGCGATAAGAATTGTCAGATTTAGGGACAAGAATGCAAGGAGATGCCCAAGGACTACTGGAGGGTTCAATTATTCCCTGTTGAAGCAGAGTGCTTATTTCTGCTTTTATGAACTCCTTCTTTTTTGGATTGACTCTATAAGGGGCTTGTTTGATAGCCCTTGGCGAGTCTAGAATTATTTCATGTTCTATCAAAGAAGTGAATCTTGGGGAATCTAGAAATAATTTTGGAAAACTTCTTAAGAGGAAAAGAATGTCTTTACCTTGTTTCTCAGATAAGTGTCCTACTTTTATCTGAAGATTTTGTAGTATCTGAGAGTTTTCCAAGGGAATCTCAGGAGGATTAGGCAGGTTATCAGGAGGCTCTTCCGATTCTATTGTGGTAGAGCTGCAAGCTGAAATTGGATCTCGGGAATGATAAGGTTTTAAGGTATTTATGTGACAGAGACGGGAACTCTTTCTTCTGTCTGGAGTTTTGATTATGTAGTTGAGATCACTGGCTCTGGACAAGACTTCATAGGGTCCTTTGTATTTAGCCTGCAATGGATCTCCTGGTATGGGAAGATAAAGTAACACTTGATCTCCTGGAGAGAAAGTTCTAAGTTTAGAATTTTTATCATACCGACCTTTCATTACTCGTTGAGCATTCGTCAAGTTCTCTCTTGCCAACTTCCAAGCTTCTAACAACTTCTCGGTGACCTGGGACACGTATTTCAAAGAAGGAACAGGTGGTTCTTCTTTCATCCATTGTTCATGAAGTATCTTTAGGGGACCACGGACTTCATGACCGAAGACTAATTCTGACGGGCTGAATCCAAGGCTTTCTTGAATTGTTGTTCGGGTGGCGAACAACAAAAAGGGGAGTCCGTCTTCCCAATTTCGAAGATTCTCAGCACAGAAGATTCTTAACATTGTCTTGAGCGTTTGGTGAAAGCGCTCTAGAGCACCTTGTGATTGAGGATGATAGGCGGAGGAAGTTACATGATTTATACCTAGTGTTACAAGAGTTTCTCTAAACTTGTTGGAAAGAAAATTACTTCCTTGATCACTTTGAATGTTCTTGGGAAATCCTACCATAGTGAAATATTTTAACATTTCTCTGATTATGTTTTGAGCTTTAATATTTTTCAAAGGAATTGCTTCTGGAAAACGAGTGCTCATACACATGATTGTGAGAATGTACTGATTTCCTTTACTTGAAGGAGGTAAAGGTCCTACACAATCAATAAGAACTTTTTTAAATGGCTCTTCCATTACAGGAATGGGATGGAGTGGAGCTTCTACAATTTTCTGGTTGGGCTTACCTACAAGTTGACATGTATGACATGTTTTACAATATTGGGCAACATCTTTGACAACCGTGGGCCAATGGAAATGTTGGGTTATGTTGAACAAGGTCTTTCTTACCCCTAAGTGACCTGCTAAGGGAGTATCATGAGCCAATCTTAGAACATTATTCCTGAAACTAAGAGGGAGGACTATTTGATTCCTTACTTGCCATGGCTGGTCAGCGGTTGCGGTGGATGCTCTCCATTTTCGCATTAGGACTCCGTTTTCTATATAGAAACCTCGTGACATATACTTCTTCTGGAGAAGAAACAATCTCGTACAAATTTTTAAGAGAAGGATCTGACTTCTGTTCTTTGATTAATTCTGCTCTAGATAGAGAAACTGGTGAAGAAGAAGATGGGTCAGTTTGGGAGAATAGGGATTCTAAATTATAAGTCTCCTCTTCAGATTTCTTGTACTGAGATCTGGTTACAGCACAAGCGGGAAACAACTGTAAGTTATCTGAAGGTTCTACTGAGGTCTTAGGGTTATTTGTTATTAAGGGAGAAATGACTTTGCTTCCAGCGATGTCATTGGCCAACAATAAGGATATTCCTACTATGGGAAGAGAGTCTACTACTGCTACTTTAACCATTCCGGTTGTTAAATCAGACCGCAAGAAAACATTATGTAATGGACATTTTATAATTCCTCCAACTCCTTCTATCAATATATCATAACCTGTATATGACTCACCCAGATTCTGCAAGACAGAATTTAAAATCAGACTTTGCTTTGCTCCTGTGTCTCGGAGTATGGAAATAGGATATTGTTGTGAACTACTACTATGAGATATAGTTCCTGAAGATACAAATGGTTTGAAACAAGGATCATGATTTGATGAGGGGGGTTCTACATTACTTGACAATACCGGCTTCTTTGGTAGTTTATCCTGAATAGAGGATTTTGAATCATCTGATTTTATATTACTTACAAGAGTTGGTGTCTTATTGGAGAATGAGGGTGTCAGTCTCTTTCTGCAATTAGAAATGTGATGGCCAACCTGTTTACAATATGAACAAGTTACAGGGGGATTAGTCTTAAACCTTTCCATTCTTTGCCAAGGTTGGTTTGGAGGATATTGATTGAAATCAGACCTGTAACTGAAATGTGATGGGCTAGACTGATTTTCAAAGTGTTTCTTTGGGGACCAAGGATCAGAGTATTTTGTTGAATCTGGAATATGTGACTTTGACTTTTGGGATTCCATTTGTCTTGACTTAGGTTTATGATTTAGTGTGAACTCATCAGCCAATACAGCAGCTTTAGTTAACGTTTCGGGAACATGATCATCTATAAATCCTAAGATCTGTCTCTAAGGTATTCTTTGTCCGTTTCACTAGCCAAACACCACCTATTGAATAACCTCTCTTGTTGAGCCGCATATTCTACGTATGTTAACTGAGGTGTCTTCCTATAATTACGGAATTTCTGTCTATAGGCCTCTGGTATTAGTTCATACGCTTTTAAAATACAAGCTTTCATATTATCATACTCGCTTTCTGCTTCTGAAAGAGAAGTATAAATTTGCTGAGCCTTACCCTTAAATTGTGTTTGAATGATTAATGGCCAATTTTCTTTAGGGATTTGTAACTGTTGCGCCAATTTTTCCCACTGAAGAAAGAAAATTTCTGGCTCTCCCTCTGAAAATATGGGTAAAAGTTTTACATACTTGGAAATATCTATACGACCTTCCTGAACTACGGGTTGTCTATCAACAATCCTAGCTTCTACTTCTGCCTTCTTTAATTCTAACTCTGCCAATTTGACATTCTGCCTCAATTTGCATTTGTTTCAGTTTAGTTTCCTCCTCTTTAGCTACTTGTTTCGCTTTAGCTTCCTCTTCTCTAGCTCTAAATTCCGCCTCAATTTGCATTTGTTTCAGTTTAGTTTCCTCCTCTTTAGCTACTTGTTTCGCTTTAGCTTCCTCTTCTCTAGCTCTAAATTCCGCCTCAATTTGCATTTGTTTCAGTTTAGTTTCCTCCTCTTTAGCTTTAAATTCTGCCTCAATTTGCATTTGTTTCAGTTTAGTTTCCTCCTCTTTAGCTTTAAATTCTGCCTCAATTTGCATTTGTTTCAGTTTAGTTTCCTCCTCTTTAGCTTTAAATTCTGCCTCAATTTGCATTTGTTTCAATTTAGCTTCCTCCTCAAAATCTACTCTCCTGACCTTTAATTCAATCTCCTTAATCTTAAGTTCGGTTAGTCGTGCCTCCATTTCTAACCTATTTGAAGGAATTTGTATAGCTGTAATCTCTTCTGGAGATAATATCTCATCTTCGATCAGATTTTCAACAAGTTCCTGAAGTATTTTTTTCTTTCGTAAACTTGTATCAATGTCTACTCCAAAGTGCTTGCCTATTTCTATCAAAGTGTCTTTAGTTTGTTTCTTTAAGAAACTTACCTTTGGATTTTGAACGAATTCTTGAACTATATCATCCATCTCTATAAGAATGAGTTAAATACCTGATCCAATATCCTGGCAGGGTCGCCACTTTGTTACGGGCGCTGGTATGTGAAGAGACGTTACGTATAACGTCTAAGTGCTTAAGAACCAGCGCACTTCTAGAAGCCACTGTAGGACTGAACTATCTGGTCAGGGCCTAGATAATTCGTAAGACTAGAAGTAAAGGTAACAAAGAAGATTCCAGGAAAGGAATATTAAACTAGCGATAAAACTAGTAAACGAAATTATTAATGGAAAATATTTACAGGCAATCTACACAAAAGAGAATGGGCAGTAGGGTCAATGGGACCGTTACATGATTATGAGAATATGGAAATTATCGTTCAAATAAGAAACAAGATAAGTATACAATATGGTACTATCTAAGTACAAAGAGATCAGGAACATGCATCAAAATAAGTAATAAGTACAAATATAAGTAAAGTAATGCAATGTATATCAGACACGTAATGTAGGCAAAAAGGGGTGATCACTTCACACCAATCGTCTCATGAGTCTAAACTTTCTGTTTTTATCAAGAGATAAGATATGCTAGAAATGACAAGGAATGAGCGGTTTCCACCGCTTATATACCATTGGACCGGAAGCCGGATACTTCCGGTTAAGGGTGCGGGTGAGTGAAAGGAGGGGGAGGAGGGTAAGTTAACACGTCAACATGGGTAGTTTTAGGACCCTCGACTCTCTTGAACAATCTATTTATCTAGTAACTGTCAAATCTGTGCGCTCCGAACTATTCAGGATTTCGCTTGTCTGTTTGTTCTACAAGAGTGCGCACCTCTCTCCGCACGTAGGCGAGATTACATATAATGGACGGGCGTTACTGCTTAACATTGTTACAATACATACATAGACAAGAAATATGAACATAGTTATGTAATACAAAGGAACACAATTCTATAACATAATTACACATATGACGTAATATCTAATATTACGTTACACAGTCTCCTCCAACACGTGACCCTGCTCACTTAGCTTCTGGGCTTGCCACATTTGTAGGCGAGATTGATTTTCCTGAAGAGACGCCTCGTCTCCTTGACCTGCTAGTTACCGACCGTCAGGCTTTAGCTTTACCAGGTGATCCGTTAGAGGTTACGGACCGTGTGGTTCATAGAATTGATCTTAAGACAGGCACTCGTCCTGTTTACGTCCCCTCTTACAGGCTACCTCACTCTCGTCGGCTTATAGCCCAGTCCTTGGTTGACGATTTATTGAGTAAAAGTGTTGCACAGGAGTCCCACTCAGAGTGGAACTCGCCTCTTCTCCTGGTGCCTAAGAAAGATGAATCTTTTCGTCCTGTTGTTGATTACAGGAAAGTCAATGAGGTCACTCTTCCAGATCATTATCCTCTGCCTATCTTAAGCGAGCTTCTTCAGTCCATTGGCACTGGTAATACGGCGTTCACCACCTTAGATTTTAAAGCAGGTTTTTGGCAGACACCCTTGGAGGAGATGTCTCGTAAAATCACGGCCTTCTCGACTCCCAGTGGGCACTATGAATGACTTCGTTGCCCCATGGGTTTGCGGAATGCTCCTTTGACTTGCCAGCGTTTAGTTAATTCCATTTTTCATGGCTTAGTTGGGAATGGACTTTTTGTTTACCTGGATGATTTGATTCTAGTTTCCAAAGATGTGGAAAGCCACTTTTCTAAGTTGTCCATGGTCTTGCAACGTTTTGCTGAAGCTGGGTTGAAACTCAACTTACCCAAGTGTTCCTTTTTCAAGGCTAGTATCCAGTTCCTAGGTCATGTTATAGACAAACATGGTATCCATACCACAGGTGAAAAGATCAAGGCAGTCAAGGACTTCCCTATACCAAAGTCGGTTGAAAATGTACGTTCCTTCCTTGGACTTGCAGGATACTATCGTGCATTCATTAAAGATTTTGCTTCAATTGCTTCCCCTCTCACTCGCCTTCTCAAGAAGGACTCTTCCTTCCAGTGGCGTGATGTCCATCAGACAAGTTTTGACTCCTTGAAGCTTGCTCTTACTGAAGCACCTGTGTTGGCTTTCCCTGATTATAGTATCCCCTTTACTATTTTATACAGATGCTTCTGGTACAGATATTGGAGCTGTACTTATGAAACAAGTAGATGGATGTGGACCTCATGTTAGTGCATATGCTAGTCGCATTCTTAATAAGCCTGAGTCCCGTTACTCTGTTACTCATTTAGAGGCCCTGGCAGCGGTGTGGGCTTTAAATCACTTACGTGATATAATTTTTGGATATCCTATTACAGTCTACACGGACCACACTGCTTTCACTCAGCTTTTTAAGGGCAAGAATCTGTCAGGCCTCCTAGCCAGATGGTTCCTCACGATCGAGGAATTCAATCCAACACTAAAGCATATTCCCGGGCGTGCGAACCACGTTGCTGATGCACTCTCACGGAATATCTGTTGCTGCTGTTACCGTGATTCATAACTTTTCCCTGCAGGATCTGGCCAAAGCTCAGCGTGAAGACCCTGTTTGGTCTGCTGTCATTTATGCTTTGGAGTCTGGTGATGATTCCACCTTACCAGCTTTACCAGTACCTCTGTACCAATTTTCCCTGCAGGACAAGGTTCTCATTCGTAATGTGGAAGTGTTTGAGCAAGATGTGGCACAGCTAGTGATCACTGAGTCTCTAGTTCCCGTTGTTTTGTCCCTTGCTCATGATGCCCTTCAGGCTGGTCACCCAGGTCGTGACAAAAATCTGGCTATGGCACGGAAGAAGTATTATTGGCCTAAAATGCGACTAGACCTCTCTTGTAGCCCGGTGTAGTTCTTGTGCCCAGAACAAAGGTTCTACGAGCACTGCCCCCATCTTAGAGTACCCTACTCCTTCTCGCCCTTTTCAGACTGTGGCTATAGACCTTTTGCAACTGCCTCGTAGCACGCAGGGCTCTGTGTATGTCCTTGTGTGCGTGGATCACTTTAGTAGTTTTGTGGTCTTAGCTCCCTTACGTAACAAATCTGCACAGTTGTAGCACATGCTTTAGTTTCCCATGCGTTGTGTCCATACACCACTCCTTCGGTGCTCCTTAGTGATAATGGGACTGAATTTAGGAACGAGGTTTTGGCAGGTATTTGTGAACGTTATGGTATCAAACAAACATTCGTGACTGCTTATCATCCAGCGTCCAATGGTCTTGTGGAGAGGACGTGCAGGAAAGTTTTAGAGATCCTACGTCACCTTGCTAGTAATTTTCATGAGTCTTGGGAGGATTGGCTTTCCCATGTTAGTGCTTGTATCAATAGCACCATTAATGTTTCCACGGGTAAAACGCCTCATTATGTTATCTTTGGAGTTGAGAAACAGCTCCCATATGATGTGCTTGACAGCCCTGCTCGTCCCCTCTACAATTTAGATGACTATAGTAAACTACAGAGTCATGTGCTGCATGCCATTTACACTTCTGTTAGAGATAAACTGGGTGTTTCAAAGGCCGACATGTTGAAACAACAACATGCTCGTACAAAACCTGTGACCATCGGTGTTGGTGATTATGTTTTCAAAAGCATGCCTGATCGCCAGTCAAAATTGAATTGTAAATTTGAGGGCCCCCTTTTGGTGACTGAACGCCTACACCCTAACAAGTTCATGATTTTTTACCCCTCTACAGGCCTTAGCGAGATTTCACACTCTGATAGGCTCAATAAGACTCAATAGCCTATCCCTACCTTTACCCGGCCTCTTCCTGGGCCCACAGTAAGAACTATGCCTTGTTTATCTACCCCTCATTGTTATGACCTTAGGTCAAGGGGTCCTGTAATTCCCTAAACTTTCATTGTGTAGTGTTATGTGATCTTGTGATGTTTCCCATTTATGTATTCTTGTATGTTTCCCATTTATGTATTCTTGTGATGTTTCCCATTTATGTATTCGTGTGATGTTTCCCATTTATGTATTCTTGTAATGTGTCCCATTTTTGTGTGTGTCCTTTTCTTGGTTAAGTGTACATATTGTTTAGCTCTTAAGTGTACTATCTTGTATTGTGTTTTGTCGTGCTTAGATATTAAGTATCATGTCTCGGACGTCCGGCAATTGCTGTATTTGTATTTTTGTTAACTGGCGCCAGTCTTATGTTCCTTTTTGTATTTGTATGTATTGTCTTTACGTAATCATATATGTATGTGTTTATTTAATGTATTTGGGTGTGCTATTATATACATTTGTCCCACACTTCTGTCTGCCACTGTTGTGTATGTGGTATGTGTGTGGTTTGTCCTTGTATAGTTTGGTTTCTCCTTGCCTCGGTCAGTCTTTTCTTGTTTGCTCGGTGAGGTCACCGAGTGGCGCGGGCTGAGCGATGTGTTGGCATGGTGTGTGGTGTAGTATTGTATTGTATTGTTTTTTTTATTTATTGTAATGTTTATGTTGTGTATAGAATTAAATTGTGTGAAATATCACAGATGCGATGCACGTCTTCGCGCGCAAAAACTGGAGCTGGGCGCGTCAGTATTTGAGCAGCCTTGTTGGCGCGTGCACGCATTCGTTGTGAGTGTTATAACCAAATATATTAAATTCGGACAATTGCATTTTGTACTCATTTAGCCACCCAATACATGCTTACAGCCTTCATCGTTGCTTGATCGTAGTCTGTGACGATGATGGTTGGATCTGGGTAGCAGTCAAGACGTTCACATTGGGTGATCACAGCTTAAAGCATCTCTTCATAGATGTACTCGGTTTTCCCTGGAAAAACTGCATATACACAGGGTACTGCGGAGTTTCCGAGTGGGACTCGAATGGCATAAACTTCTCTAAAGATGTTTGGTGCTATGGCAATGTTACCATCCATGTGCTACTGGCGCTTTCTTGAAACCAATGGTACCATACTGCTTATGATAGTCATCCCCTTTTGCTTTCCGTTCTCTATGCGCATCACAAATTCTAAAAAGAGAAATCAAGTTATTTGTAAATGAACATATTTACGTATACATTGTATGATATAGAAGGTTATATTCTATTTGGTGAATAAGAAATCAAGAAGATATTTGTTGCATTTTCTTGTGATGTATAAATAGTGTACGATTTGTATTAGTGACCATGTATATCGATGTATCGGTTGTTGGAATGCAGTGGTTGTCGACCATCTTGTGAAGGGTAATGCCTCACTCTCTCTTCCTGGTAAGGTTAGACTAGCAAAATTACTCTTTTGTTACTCCAAAATTCAATGTCATGCACCTCGTTTTGTGTCTTTAGGTATTTAAGGGTGGGCGGGGGGAGTGAAAGCTACACCAGAGAGTGAGCATATATATAAGGTATGTAAACCTGGACTTTATATTATATCAAATATTATTAATTGCCTTGTTGTATCAAAGATTTGAGTGATAATAAGTGATATCCATTCCATAACACTTGCATGTAGATCACATCAATTTGGTTTGAATTAATGAGAAACATTTGCCCTAGTACTCTAAATCCAAGTGAGTATACATGTGAAGAACAGTGTTATGTATCTAATGAACGAGTGCAGTTATTATGTGATGCTTATTCAATGTCGTACATGTTTAAGTTAAATAGCTTGAGTTAATAAGAAATATTTGTCTTAGTATCCCAAACCCGAAGAAGCAGCCATGTTAGAGAATTATTATACATCTAACTAGGGAATATCCTTGTGATAACAGAATTAAGATTCAATGCATATTTTTGTATGAATATCTATTTGTCTACCCACAAAGGTTGTTGATTAATATCAATTTTTTTTCTTGGACTACTACTATTCATAGTATATATAAATTATATAGACCATGGACTAAACTCTATTATCTCCAAATTTGCTGATGATACAAAACAGTGCGGAATGGCAAATTATCACTTAAAGCAATTAGATATTCAAGAAGATTTAGATAAATTTCAGCAATGATCTGAAAGGTGGCTAATAAAATTTAACACAAATAAATGCAAGGTTATGAACATAGGTAAAAATAACAATAAGTACGATTGCAAGTTATCTGGAGCTGGGAGATAGGGTTGATGAAAGACTATTAGGAGGGTTTGGACACATGGAAAGAATGAGTGAAGAAAGACTAGTAAAAGAGGTGTGGAAGGCGGATGTGGAGGGAGTGAACATGAGGGGACGTCCTAGGATGAGGTGGATGGATGGGGTGAAGGGGGCTTTGGGAAAGAGGGGAATGTCAGTTGAGGAAGGACGGGAGAGGACAGAAGACAGGGGTGAATGGAGAATGGTTGTATATGGATGATGTTGTGATAGCATGAGGTGGAATGGGCGGGTGGATGGGGGGTGAGGTAGTATGTGTGAGCAAAATTTGACGCAGCCCGAAGAGATTTCTCCCCGTCCTCTCACATTATGCAATGGGGGGACGGAGAGGGGGGGGGGTCGCCGATTTAATGAAGCGGCCTTGCTGTGGATGTGCTGTATCTTGCGACACTGCTTCTGACCCAGGGCAGTGGACAAGGTGCAAGGATGACCCGTCATTCAGGAGGTGCTAAGATAAGAGGGAGGGTGGAGGGGTGTGGAGTGTATTCAGGGATGGAATGGGTGGGAATGATTTTATGCCTTTTTCTTTTTGGCTACCCCCCTTGTAAGGGGGAAAACGCCTTGGTATATGTATGTATGTACAAGTTATCTGGAAATTGGTTAACAAAAGTGGATAGTGAGAAGGATCTCGTGGTAATTATCGGTAACGATCTCAAATCATCTACATACATACATATATACATATATACATACATACATACATACATACATACATACATACATACATACATACATACATACATACATACATACATACATACATACATACATACATACTTATAACAAAGGCTTTTCCCCCTTACATAGGGGGTAGCCAAAAAGAAAAAGACATAGAAACCCACCCATTCCATTCCTTACATATTCCACTCCCCTTCACCCTCCTCCCTCCCTCTTATCTTGGCATCTCCTGGTTGACGGGACATCCCTGTATTCTGTCAACTACCCTGGGTCAGAAGAAGTGTCGCACATCCATAGCAAGGCCGCTTCATAAATTCGGCGACACTCCCTCTCCGTCCCCTCATGCAGAAATGGAGAAGACGGGGAGAAATCCCTTCGGGTTGCGTCAATTTTTTTCTCATACATACTTCCTCACCCCCCATCCCCCACCCACTCCCCCTCATGCATCACAGCATCACAGCATCACCCCTATCTTCTGTCCCCTCCCGTCCTTCCTCAACAGACATTCCTCTCTTTTGTAATGTCCCTTTCACCCCATCCATCCATCTCATCCTAGGACGCCCCCTCATATTCACTCCTTCCACCTCTGCCTTCCACACCTTTTTTACTAATCTTTCTTCACTCATTCTTTCCATGTATCCAAACCATCCTAATACTCTTTCATCAACCCTATCTCCCAGCTCCCTTTTCACCCCTGTTCTCCTCCTCACTTCCTCATTTCACACTCTATCTAGCCTAGTAACCCCTATCATACTTCTCAGACATTTCATCCCAAACACATTCAAACTATCTCTCTCTTCCTCTCTTATGTTCCATGTTTCTGCCCCGTACAGTGCTGTGTTTTCCCTAAAAAAAGCGTAGACTCAGAGGTGACTTGCTACAGGTCTTTGATATTCTAAAGGGAATTGACAACATCAGAAGTAACAAAATTTTTACGCTGAGAATCCGTCAAGAAATAATGATCTTATACTGTTAGGAAATCAACTTAATTTGGAAGTGGGTAGAAACAACTTCGCCAACCGTGTAGTTAATGAATGGAATAAACTTCCTGAAGAGGTAGTGCAATGTAGTTTAGTTCGAAGCTTCAAAATTCGTTTAGATAAACACATAAGCAAGATGCTGTAATACTTGCCATTTATTTTATATTATTTATCTATTCGTTTGTTATTATTTGTCTGTTTGTTTATCATTATTTGCTTAATTTCCCTTTATTATTATCTATCTGTCAATATATTATCATTTACTATTAACTATTTGTTTATTCCCCGCGCTTGGGTGTCAGCGTAGGAGCGCGTCCCCCGGTTGGCGGATGGGGGATCCTCTCCCTGTGGGAGGTGTGTCCTAGGACACCGTGGACCAGACACCCTGCAGCTTCGTCACGGACCAGTCGTCTTTGCCTGATCTTTGCCACTGGAGCCTCTGTGATGTGGCTAAGTTAGTGGTTTGTGGACTGTGCTCCCACCTACCACTTTAATCATCTCTGCACAAGCTCCGCTCCATGCACCCCCTTCCAAGTACCTTCAACTTTTTTCCCCTTCAATGCTCTTACTCTCAACAAGTCCCACGGCGATGGGAAGGGAACGAAGGGAGCAGGTGCCGAATGCCACTGGAAGTACCTAGCTCTCAACCTGCACGTGTGGCGGTCCTGGACTTTGGTCGCTGGACTGGCCGAATGGAACGACGGCCTCCTTCGGCAGCACCCAGGACGACTGAGCAGCCCTTTTAAGGATTAGCACTGCTCACCCCTTTATGGGGAGGGGCCTAGAAAAGGTGGCCTAGGCCTTGCTCGTTCCAAATTCTCCATGGGCAGGTGACCGCGCCTGCCGTGGCATTCCATTTATGCGGTCCAAATCGTAGATATATATCACAAAATAGAACAGGAACTCAAGATAGTCATACTATGACTATCGCGGCATGAAATTTGCGTACGCTGCTCGACAATGAACAAAGTGAACGCCCACAGAGGTGCACTGCTCTTATTGCATCGGAACTCAACCGGTATGGGGTCGACATCGCAGCCCTGGCAGAGACAAGACTTGCAGATGAGGGAACTGTGGAGGAGGTAGGTAAGGGCTACACGTTTATGTGGAAAGGCCTTCCAGTAGAGGAGAGACGTCTGTACGGAGTTGCGCTTGCTGTGCGAACCTCACTGCTAAGATCATTACCCGAGACCCCACGAGGGAAGAGTGAACGTCTAATGACATGGAGAATCCCGCTTCACGGAAACAGAAACATGACAATCATTAGTGTTTATGCTCCAACACTTACTGCAGAGAACGTGGACAGGATAGCTTCTATAACGTGCTATCTGAAGCAGTACGAGTCACCCCAAAAGAAGACAAACTTGTAATTCTCGGAGATTTTAATGCCCGGGTGGGCTCCAGCCAGCACCTATGGGAGGGGGTGCTGGGCGCACATGGCATTGGCAAATGTAATGAAAATGGTCTGCGCCTTCTCAGTTTCTGTGCTGAGTATGGTCTAACAATAACTAATACACTGTTTCGGTTAAGGAACAAACACAAAACCACATGGAGACACCCTAGGTCCGGTCAGTGGCACCTACTGGACTATGTAATTGTGCGTCAACAAGACAGAAAGGACGTGCTCATAACTATAACTAAAGTCATGCGTGAAGTAGACTGCTGGACTGACCACAGGCTTGTTCGTACAAAGTTAAGATTGCACTTGCGTCCCCCTGCACGAAAAGTGCCCCCTACCAAGAAAATCAATGTTGCAGCTCTCTGTAACAGGGAGATAAGTTCAGCGTTAAAAGAGGAGCTCGACGGGCGTGTTGAGGTGGTTTTGCAGGACGGCGAAGAAATTACTACAGAACTGCTGACGGAGAAGTGGGGTGCAGTAGCAGATGTCTTAACGGATTGTTCTGCCAGAGTCCTGGGTACTACTAGAAGACGACATAGAGACTGGTTTGACGATCAGAGAAGGGACATCCAGACCCTTATTGATGAGCGAAACAGGCTAAACGCTAGATACCTTCGCAATCCAACAAATGGAAATCATGGAAAACTTAAAGCAGCACGGAGTCAGGCTCAACGCGAACTGAGAAGAATGCAGACCAGTTGGTGGACGCAGTTGGCAGCAGAAATTCAGAGCTACGCCAATGCTGGTAATCAGCAGCAATTCTACTCGGCAATAAAAACTGCATATGGACCCCGTCATGGCCCCATCCACCCTGTGAGAGGAGCAGACGGCACCCTTATAACTGGAAAATCAGCCATACTTGCACGATGGGCGGAACACTACCAAGAGTTACTGAACAGGCACATCCCTGTAGACCCCTCATTCATACAAAATGTACCAGAGTTACCGGTCTTAGAAGAGTTGGATGAACTTCCATCTATACAGGAGGTCTCGAACGCAGTGGCCTCGTTAAAAAACAATAAAGCTCCAGGACCTGATGCAGTTCCTGCGGAGATCCTGCGACATGGTGGGAAGGCTGTTGTCCGAGCCTTGCACACACTAATCACAGCAGCTTGGAACTCCGGCTGCGTCCCACAACAATGGAAAGATGCGGATCTCATCAGCATTTATAAAAATAAAGGTGATAGAGCTGATTGTAATAATAGTCGAGGGATTTCACTCCTATCAACCGCTGGCAAGATATAAGCCAGAATTCTGCTCTTGCGACTCATTGAGACAATATCTGAGAATGGTTTACCTGAAAGCCAGTGCGGTTTCAGAAAAAACCGCAGCACAACCGACATGGTGTTTTTCATACGCCAGATACAGGAGAAGTGCATTGAGCAACATTGTAATCTATATATGGTTTTCATTGACTTGACGAAAGCCTTTGATACTATAAATAGGAAATTGCTGTGGGAGGTGCTTCATAGATTTGGATGCCCACCAAAGTTCCTAAATGTAATCAAGGCCCTTCATGACGGTGCAATGGTTAGAGTCCTTGGTAACGGTATTAGATCTGACCCTATCAATGTGTGCACCGGTGTGCGACAGGGATGTGTCATTGCTCCTTTAATTTTTAACCTGTACCTCGCAGCTGTTATGATCGCTGCTGCACAAGGCATCAGCCCAGAGGACGGTGTGCCACTTTCTTACCGATTGGACGGCAATCTCTTCAACCTACGACGACTGAAAGCGCCCACAAAAACTACTAGAGATTGCGTGGTTGAGCTCCAGTGTGCGGATGATGCCGCAATTGTGGGATGCACTTCTGATGGCCTTCAGCGCAATCTCCAAGAACTATAAAAAACCTACACACGCGCGGGCCTTGTAATCAGCACCGACAAAACCGAAGCGATGACCACTTTGCAGCAAAATATTGAACCCGCCATCTTCAAAGTGTACAACACATCGATCAAAAATGTGAATAGTTCTAAATACTTGGGTTCAATTATCAATAGTAAAGGTAATATGACTGATGAAATACATCATAGAATAAGCCTTGCCTCGACCTCTTTCAGAAAACTCTCAGGGAGAATGTTTCTTTGTAGGGACCTCACTGTACGCACAAAGATCGCAGTTTACAAATCAATCTGTCTCTCAATTCTGCTCTACTCAAGTGAAACCTGGGTCCCTTACCGAGGGCACATCAAGACGCTAGAGAGGTTCCACATAAGCTGCCTGCAGAAGATTCTTGGCCTTAAGTGGTGGCACCGCATACCTCACACGGAGATACGAATGAGGGCGGGTGTAGATTCTCTTGAAGCTATGATCGTGCGGAAACAGCTCAGATGGATTGAACACGTGTCAAGAATGCCGGAAAATAGACTCCCAAGACAGATTTTATATGGAGAACTCGCAGAAGGACGACGATCAGTGGGTGGGCAGCGCAAACGGTACAAAGACTGCTTGAAGGCTAACTTGAAAAAGTGTGGCATCCAACCTATTCAACTAGAAACACTAACTGAAGACAGAGATGAGTGGAAGGCGACCTGCCAGTCGGGAATGACCTCATTCAACCAAAATTATGACAGAGTGGCTGAAGAAAGACGAGCTAGGCGCCATCGTCCAGCTCTCCCAGGTGGAGAGTACGTGTGTGACATCTGTGGACGTGTATGTGCCGCCCGCATTGGACTCGTCAGCCACCGCAAGACCCATCAACGCTGAATTTCTTTCATCTTTCAATTCCTTCGCATGGAGTGACGTCATCGTCGAAATCGACGGACAGCTTTAAGCAAGTAAGCAAGCATTTGTTTATTATTTAACTATACATTTGCTTTTGTTGATTTTATTTATTATTATTTATATTAATATAAGTTCTACTTATTTTCTTTTATTTATCATTATAATTTTTCTCGCATCCGACCTAGTTATGGACCAAAAGGTCTCCTATCATTATGCTCCGCCTTTGTAATCCTTTGTAATTTGTTCAATCAACCTTCGGAGATGAGGTAGTGCTACTAAGGTTAAGTATTGTCATCCTTGATCTCTTATTATTCCAACTATTTTAGGTACCCGGAGGTGATGAAGATGTAACATTAAACAAAGTCCTGCTTCAGAGGCGAAGAGAAACCGATGGTAGTTCCTGAAAGTGAACCTATGGCGTTTGAAAGACTTCAACGGTCAAAGCGTAAATTCAAGGATGATGAATATTATAGGCAGTATAAGCAATTTATGATTAATTTACTAGAGAAAGGGTACGCCGAAGAAGTTCCTAAGTGTGAGGTGAAGAATCAACAAGCATAGTATATTCCACATTTTGGAGTGCGTCATCCTACCAAAAGGGATAAAGTACGTGTAGTATTTGATTGTGCAACCCGTGTAAATGATTTGTCGTTAAATGATCTGTTGTGACAAGGACCTGATATAAGTAATCTTCTGTTAGGTGTCCTTTTGAGATTTAGACTAGGACTATATGCGTGTACTGCGGACATAGAAACTATGTACTATAAACTTAAAGTACCTGAAGATAATAGAGATTATTTGCGTTTTTTTTTTTTTTTTTTTTGTAGTGGAAAGATGGACAAATAGGAAGTGATATAGTTAAGCTTCGGATGACTTCTCATCCATTTGGTGCTAGATGCTCACCTAGTATTGCAAATTATGCTCTAAAACGAGTTGTACAAGATCACGGCAGTCAGTTTCACACATCAGTAAGCAAAATAGTTCTCAATAACTTCTATGTAGATGATCTGTTGGTGTCATCCGATGACATTGATGAGTTGATTGACAATAGTGTTAATGTGATAGACCTTTGTAGTAAAGGTGGATTCAATTTGACAAAGTTCAATAATAATTCCTCTAAGTTTTGAATAGCTTACCCAAAGAGAAGTGTGGTGATAGCATGGAGAAGTTCATCAAGGATGAAGATGTAGTAAGAAAGACATTAGGATTAAATTGGTCTCTTGGCAAAGATTAAATGAGTATATCACTCAACGTTAATGAGATACCTAGGACTAAGAGAGAATTGTTAGTGGTAATTGGTAAAGTTTACGACCCATTGCGTATATTAGCACCAGTTATTCTTGAAGGAAAAATATTGTTACAATTTTTTTTTAGAAACGGCATTGGATGGGATTGTACTTTGAGTGAAAGGGATAAAGGACAAATAGATGTTTGGATGTCAAGGGTTAATAAGTTCAAGCTGTTCAGCATTGATCGTTGTACGAAGAAAGGTATAACGTCAAAAGTAGAGTCAATTCAGTGTCACATTTTTTGTGACTCTAGTGAATTAGCATATGGTTCAGTGTTATATTTAAGATACAAACATGTTGATGGTACGATCCAGTGTTGCTTCATTTTGGGAAAAGCCAAAGTAGCACCTCTGAAATCAATTACCATTCCAAGACTTGAATTGGTAGCAGCCACGCTTGCCATTAAATTGAAGTGTGTGATAGCGAGAGAATTACCTATAAAGATGAGTCAAATTTATATTTGGACAGACTCAACTACAGTGTTAAAATACTTGTATAATGATCACATAAGATTCAAAACCTTTGTAGCTAATAGAGTGTCTCAGATTCGAGAGAATTCTGAGGATGTATGTTGGATGAATGTCTCAAGCAAGGATAATCCTGTTGATGATACTACCAGAGGTAGACAAACGAGTAGATGGTCTGAAGGACCTGCTTTCTTGTCCCAAAATGAAGAGGTCTGGCCAGTCCAACCGCAGATAAGCAAGAAAGATTTTTCTAATCTTGAAATTAAGAAGGTTTTGAGAGTTGAAGTAGAGCCAATACAGAATGACACAGTTAATCCTGTAATGTTACAACTAGTATGGCATTATTCTTTATTGTTTAAATTACTTAGAGCATGTAGCTATTTTTTATTATTTGTCAGATATTTGCAAAGACAAAGGGTGTCAATTACCGAACTTAATATTCAATTAATGGACGTTGCGGAAGATAGAGTAAACAAATTTGTGCAAAACTGTTGCTTTGCAAAGGAAATTGTCTATTTATCAAGAAATGATTCTATTAATATTTCCAGTTCTATAAGGAAAGTTAAACCGATGTTGCTGAATGGTATACTCAGGGTAGGAGGTAGACTAGTTAACT
>NC_134810.1:1405305-1415305 GCF_046742065.1 Oratosquilla oratoria | reverse complement strand
CTATGAAGATGCAGCTCCGAGAAGCTGACACTTGGTTCCCAGACTGAACCTAAGATCTCTTTCAACAAAATCTTTCTTTTGCATGCTTATCTACTCATTGATGTGATCGATACATAACCAACTGGAAGTACAGCCAAGGTAAACTGACACTTGGTTCTCAGACTGGACCGAAAATATCTTTCCCTCAATTTTGACTGTTTTTCCTACTACTTTTCACACGAGTATAGACGACAATTGGCGACTGTTCTTCTACTACAAATGTAAGCTGTTATCAGAGAAGACCCACGCTAATACAAAACAGGCAATATTCAACCTTTCTTCCCAGTGAGATCTATGGGAGGGCATGAAGACCTTTGTCAGCCACTGTGGAGCTTCGGGCTTCCAGCCAATGAAAATCAAGAAAGTAATTATGCTTGTTAGAGGCTGGTAGAAAAGAGTGTAGAAAGAGGGGTAGAAGACGG
Source organism: Oratosquilla oratoria (assembly GCF_046742065.1). Lineage (NCBI taxonomy): Eukaryota > Metazoa > Arthropoda > Malacostraca > Stomatopoda > Squillidae > Oratosquilla > Oratosquilla oratoria. Next base: position 1,414,844 of record NC_134810.1, on the reverse strand, counting down.
GTTGTTGCATTTCATAGGCATGCTTTTTTCTTTTTTATATAAATACAGCCTGAACGAGCTTCCTGAATCCGCTTTCCGTCTTGCGTAGGTAATAAAATTACACTGGTCAATAAAGAATTTGTCCCAAGGGAAACAATAGCCGTATCTTATATGTTTTTACATGCAAAATCCAAAAATAAACCCCAAATTTCTCCATCACCCACAGTTTTTGTGTTTCACGGTATGTTACATTACGTGTGTTATGTGGGCTAAATTTCAGTCAAGTGGTTGTCAACAATGAGTTTGACAACACTGTGTGAGATTGTTATACGTTGGCAGTACTATGTTTGAAGTGTTGGTGTGAGTTTGTGTAGTGCGTACCCGCCATTCACCATCACAATACCAAGAAACTGCATAAACTACCAGACAATTTTTGCTTTATTTGCGGTGTATTGACATTCAAGTTACAAAGACGGTGTTTCAGGCCAGTGATTAAAAAGTGTTATGAATATAATTTTGGCTGCAAAGTGGAGGACCAGGATAAAAGGTGGGCCCCTCATGTGTGTTGTGTTAGCTATGTCAGGCCTCTCACTGCATGGGCGAAAGGTTCACTCCAAATGCCTTTTGCCATTCCTATGGTTTGGAGAGAACCAAAAAATCATACTGCAGATTGCTACTTCTGCATTAAAAATATAAAAGGCGTAACTACAACATCCAAGCATATTGTAAAATATCCTAATTCATCATCTGCTGTGAGACTCACAGTCAAGACTTCCCTGTACGTGACCCTCCAAAACAAATGGAACTAAGTGATGATGAGTCAAGTGAGGAAGTTACACTGATAGACAAGCTATAGACATCTGGCATAGTGTTGACTTTTTCTAATGTAGTTTTTATGCTGACTTCAAATCTGGGAACCGTTTTGCTCTATCATGTCAGTTTTTTAAAATAATGACAATTTTTTTTTCAAGAAACACCGTTTATCACATTTTTCACCCCCACGTTTTAGTATTTTCTTCATGCAACGCCATACAATATTATCGTCGTCTGTGAAAATATTTATACTTAAGGTAATGTGTCAAAACATTTAAGATATATTCGTATCATTATTAATCCTTTTTTTTTTTTTTTTTTTTTTTTTATTCTCAGGTCAAGGCGAAGTTATGGCGTCCAGAGGTTGCATGAATTCACCAGATCTGTTTTGCTATGTGTGCGGCTATCTAACAGACAAATCCCATCGGAATAATTTTATTCCATTTCTAAAGAAAGGGTATGAAGTATACTATGATTCAAAGGTGGATACTGATAAATCCTGGGCACCACAGTCCATCTGTTTGACATATGCAAACAACTTGCGCGGTTGGGTAAGGAAGGCGGAGAAGAATAACCAAATGGCATTCGGAGTTCCTATGATATGGCATGAGTCAAGTGATCACACCACAGACTTATTTTTGTCTGGCAAATGTCACCGGTTTTTCTTACAAAACTCGTGCATCTGTAAAGTATCCAGACGTTCTCACAGTTTCTAAACTAATTCCACATTATACCGTAAATTGTCCAATACCAATAGCACCAACAGAATATACAGTTGATGAAGAAACGCAAGAAGAAAGTTCTCCTTCATCTTCCAGCAACGTATCCGACCCTGACTACCAATCCGGAGAAGGTATTTATCTAATTACCAATAATGATCTTTCTGGCCTCGTACGGGATCTGGCCCTAACAAAAGGTCAAGCTGAATTGCTCGGTTCACGCCCTAAAGAATTTTATTTGCTTGCACCGGGTATAACTCCTTCGTTTGCCATTTATTGGCCGTGATAAAGTTCTTAGGCCACCGCTTCACATCAACCTGGGGCTCATGAAGAATTTCGTGAAGGCATTAGACAACGACCCAGATGCTTTTCGGTACCTGTGCAACAAGTTTCCTGAGTTGAGTTATGCGAAAGTGAAAGAAGGTGTGTTGGTCCACAAATAAGGAAGGTAATTGTTGACACACACTTCCAAGACTTACTGAATGATACTGAAAAAAATGCAAGGGTGGCATTCAAGTTAGTGGTAGCCGCTTTCCTTGGCAATTATAAATATGCTGACCACGTTAATGTTGTGAAGAACTGCACCAGTGCGTACAAACAGTTGGTTGCCAACATGTCCCTCAAAATTCATCTCCTCGACTTACAACTTGACTTCTTCCCCGAACACCTAGGTTCAGTCAGTGACGAACACGGTGAACGTTTTCACCAGAACATCTCGGTGATGGAGTCACGGTATCAAGGTCGATGGAGCGCAGCAATGTTGGCTGACTACTGCTAGACACTTCAGCGTCTCAGCACAAACACAAGTCTACGGCCAAGAATTTAAAACCAAACACACCTTAGATTAAGGAAGAATTTTCAGTGTGTGTGGATTTCATGTGTGTATTATATGTTGAACTAGATATTACTATATACTATATGTGCCATGTACCTCAATTTCACAATTTTCTTGGCTAATGCCATGTTCATTATTACTCATGTAACAATAAATTGGTCTAGTGAAATATAAATGGTTGAAGGCGTATACCAAATAAACGGTGGGTGATATAGACATATGGTTTTCATATCCTGAATCAGCACGTTTCACTTGCCTTAGAACGAATGTTGGATACCAAGATATCCGCAACTTTTTATAATTTGTTTATCAGTGTTATTGAAAAAGAAACAGAAGATATGCACTTTCAACCAATTTTTTCTTCAAATGAACCCCATTTATTGAGTCAGGGAGGATCTGAATGGTCTTGTGCAGGATTTAAACTTGTCAAAAAAAAAACCATCTGAATTTCTTACTTCCAGGTTAAAGGGAAGGAATCTCCTCTAGAAAGAATACAAAGTTAGTTTATATTGTAAGCGACATTGTGATTTTGAACAGTTTTTCTCACTTGAGGATGGTGTGGTGTTTTACAATGATGTATATTATGTTATGGAGGAACTTAATCGTAAATATGACAGGAATGAGTGGCGCTTGTTTATTGACTCTTCAAAAGTGACCCTGCAAGCTGTTTTGCTCCACAGAGGAAATAAGTTTCCTTCTGTTCCTCTGGCCCATTCAGCTAACAAGAAGGAAATATATGTGAGTATGAAACTTCTATTGCAAAAAAATAATTATGAAGAACATAAATGAAATATCTGTGGTGACCTAAATTTTGTGGAACTTTTACTTGGAATGCAGGTGGTTACACAAAGTTTTGTTGCTTTCTCTGTGAGTGGGACAGTCGTGATAAGAAAAATCATTATGAAAAGAATGTGTGACCAAAACTATCTCTGACCCCAGGAGAGAAGAATGTTGTCAGTCCTCCTTTTGGCTATTTAAAGTAAATTTATATACCTCCTTTGCATATAAGCAAGGGTTGATGGAAATTTGTGTTAAAGGTATGAATAGAACTGCCAAGAGATTCACATATTTGGGAAAAAAGTTTCCTAGAGTAAGTGACACAAAAATCAAAGAAGGTATTTTTTTTGGACCATAGATTAGGGAGCTGATGAGAGACCAGAATTTTGATGAAGAGCCAAATGATCTTGAAAAACCTGCATGGCTGTCATTCAAGAAAGTTTGTGCACATTTTTGGGAACTATTCTGAAATCGTAAAAATACTACTGCCATCCTAAAAGGCCTTGGGATGTAATATGAGCTTAAAAATCCACTTCCTTGATTCTCACTTGGACATTTCCCCTGCAAATATTGACGCCGTCAGTGACGAGCACGGTAAGAGGTTTAACCATGACATTCTGAACAGGGAAACCCGGTATCAAGGGAAGTGGAGCTCTTCAATGCTGGCTGATTACTGTTGGACAATAAAAGGGGGTATTCCAGAAGTAAAACACACTCGAAAATCATACATTTCTACATTTAAAGTTAAGTTTCATTGAAATATCAGTTTCATTTATTAGTTACAATTATTTAATACTTAATATGCTATCACAGAAAAAAAAAACTATGCCTGATAGAAAAATTCTGGAAAATTTTTTGGAATCAACAGAAAAACAATATGAAGTTGTCCTTCCGTTGCTTGTGGAGCAGGTACTTTAATAAATTTTATTGACCAGTGTTTATTTATTTATTTATTTATTTTTTTTTTTTTTTTTTTTTTTTTTTTTTTTTTTTTTTTTTTTTTTTTTTACGAATAAGAGCCTAGGAGCTCGAGTGTACTGCTGATATGACATTCCTTTGTAACTTGTAACTTAAATGGAAATTATGCAGAGACTCGAGGTTATTCTCAATAAACAACATTCCCGTATAGACTTGAAATAGAGAATCTGATTGGTGAAATGGTGGAGGAGAAAATTCCATTGGTGGAGGATCTTATATATAAAGTTAAATATCGTTGGACAAAGGAAATCACTACGTCATTGCATCCATAAGTGAGGTCAAATAAGGCAATTACACTGGTAAGAGAGGGTTACACTTGAGGCAGGTTGTAAGAGGTTCGTAGATGAGGCTCATAGATATAGGTAGGCAGGTGAGGTAGGTACAGAAGTAGATGTAAGGATTTAATATCTATGAGTTGAATATTTGGTAAACAACATTTCGTAGGAGCTGCACAAGCTCGCTCTCCGCCTAATGTTTATAAACAGTCACTGGGGACCAGATTTCATTGCTATATAATGTTCATTTTTATGCTAATATAACAATATGTAAACTACGTCAGTGTGCAGTGAATTCGAGATTGCTTGAGCAAGCAGTATTGTATTGTGGAGTTTTAACGGTGAATCTGATTGGAGAAAGGGTGGAGGAGGAGAGAATTAAATTAGTTTACGATTGTAGGATCACTCCCTTACGGAGGGTTCTTAAATCTGAAATTAATATCATTGGACTAAAGTAATCATGACGTCATTGCATAACTGATATAGGACCTAGATTATGTGTTCTCGACGGGAGTTCCTTGGTGTAACTTAGAGAACTAAGTGTAGTAATATTCGGGAAGAAAAGAAAGAAAAAACTAAGCTCCGTTTAATTACCCCTCTCCTATGCATTAGATAATACTAAGTGGAACTTGATTAAATACGATGATCGGAAGCACAGGGCCTTCCGACAAAAATTGTGACTGACTATCATACGTAACAAAGTGGTGAAAAGAAAGTAGAAAGTGAGAGATGTACTAAAAGAAAGTAAATGAACGAAAGAAAGACGGCAGATAGAGATGATAACAGTAGTGAAAGGAGATTACAGATAGTGGCAAGCTAGGGACAAAACGGATGAAACGCAACACTACTATCGAAGAGACTGGTGATAAAAATTAGTGCAAAATGCTGCATCTAAAGGACTTATTGCAAAATACGGCTACGAATGTATGGGTCATAGATCTACAGGATTACGCAGTGCACACAGCCCTCCGTGCACGTAACCACCCAGTACACACAGCCACTCCGTGCACGCAACCACCCAGTGCACGCAACCGCACAGTGCATGTAGACATGCAGTGTATGCTGACTACGAGTGAACGAGGGACGACGAGCTAGTGAGCGAGAGGTCTACTACTACGAGTGAACGAGAGATCACTACTACGAGTGAACGAGGGACTACTACTACGAGTGAACGAGGGGCTACTACTACAAGTGAACGAGGGGACTACTAGGAAGACGAGGTTGACGTACGTGTAAGGTACGCGTCGTTCGTGTGAGGACGACTACATACGAGTAGGAGGCAGTCGATTCAAATCGACTTTAAAAACACTGAAGGTATGACTACGGGCGTTTTGTGTCATGAGGTGGTTACCTTAAATATAAACATTCCCAAAATTTCAGGGGAAGAAAATGCAGTGAAAGTTAGTATGTTTCTCAGGTTGATAGAAACAATGATTGTCACTAAATATAACATATAAAAAAGGATAAATTTTAAAAGAAAACGTAGATCCTGAGAAGGGTAGCGTTGACTTATAATAAATTTCCATCAAATGGAAGAAATCAACAAATATGAAGCTTATAAGAAGGCATTCATTGAACATTTTAAAACAAAGTGTGATCATGATCCCATCAGGTTTTTGGTTAAATTGATAAAGAAGTAAAAACAAGTGAAACTAACACAGAATATTTAGCAAAATTATACAGATGGTCTAAGGACATATCTATGTTGAAGGATTCAGATTGAGTAGAAAAATGTATTGACAAAATAAAAGTTTCTCGGGTTACTAGATTAATAGCATTTCTATGATTAATACATGATTTTGATTAGATAACTGCAGAAAAGCTGTATGAAGGTCTCAAACAAACAATAGACTTAGACGAGATAGATTACCTTTTTAAAGTTATAATAAAAACAAAGCAATTAGTCCATATGGGATGACAGTGGGCATGCAACAACAGAGAGAAAATAAGAATTCTACAAGTGATTACAGAAACAAAGGATCTGAACATAGAGTTAGGATCACATCAAGGAATGCTAGAATTGAATGTTACAATTGTAATAAATGGACCCATAAAGAACAAGACTGTTATTATGAAACTATCTGCAGAAACTGCAAATATAAAAGTCATGATGAGTATCATTGTAGAAATCCACCTTTCTGTTTGTATCACCATAGAATAGGACATAGAACGCAGGATTGTAGAACAATGTCGAATTTTTGTATTCACACGGAAACAAGAGGGTCCCTCCTCCCGACACAGAATAAAAAACTCTACAGAGCTAACTATAGAAATATAAATAGACAGTATTGTGTTAGGGATAAGAGTGATAGAAGGGTGAAAGAAAATACCGACATCAAAGGCAACTGTAAACTGACTATAACAATTGAAAGGACTTCTGCAGGACCACTCATTACGGGTAGTGTTCAATAAAACTATTCAAATATTTATTCATACAGGATCTGTAGTTAATATTATAACTAGCAAAGTTTTAAATCAATTGACACCAAGAGTAAAAATCTTGAAACCAATTTATTACTCATCACGAGGAGTAACTCGAAGTCAGTTGAAATTATTAGGTAAGGTTGAATTAGAGGTTATCATATATAAAGATAAGCATTTGCATATTCCAGTGATAGTTGTAGAAGAATCTGTTTTCCCAGGAGATTTATTGCTAGGATTTGAGAATATGAGAAAAGAGAGCATGATCATATGTCCTGCTGAGTTAGGTATCTTAGTAAAACCATAGTTAAACCGAATTTTAAATCAACCAGACTTAGACCCAGTATCAATAATAAGAGAATCTCTTGCAATGGAGAAGGAAGATAACAATGCTAGATTGGATGCTAGTAGAGCAGAGCGTTCCAGACGCACAGAAAATAAAGTCTCATATAGTGAACTAAACTCAGGTGTTCAAGAAATTCTAGAAATTATCCATTCATCAACTACAAAAAAAACTTTATTAATTGTGGAAGGTGGCGCAATAAAGTCGACGTCATTACACTCCAAAGCAATTAACAAGGTAGAATGTAGTTGAAAGGAGTCACCGTAGACTGAAAATTTAACCATCACAGAATAGAAAAGGATACATACATTTCAAACATACAGCAAAGAGTTAGGGAACACAGGAAAGAGTACACATAATAGATGAAAAAACAACAACATAAAATTTCACATCAAAGAGAATTGCAAATAGGAGATTTGGTTATGAACAAATCACATACAATCCAAAATAAAATTTCACCGAAGTATTCATGTCTATATAGAATAATCTACTTTGCAGGTGAAAGTAAACTAGGGAGATGGCAATTAGATATGTAAATGATAAAAAAAAAAAAAGGAATAGGATAGAATTTGATGATGATGATAAATGTGACATTGAGGATTGTAAAAGACAATGTATTATTTTTCATGTAAAACCCTTAAGTCAAGAGGAGTTTGTAGCATCATTTGTAAACTATGCATTAACCCAAATAATTTTTAAAGACAAGATTAATACTGTTGGTATGTATGGTGCATGATGAGATGGAAGACCTGAGATGGGACCTGTTGTGTATTAGACAGATGTGCTACCTGAAGCCTTTATCAATCATGAAAACCTGGAGTCTTTGTCAGTAATAAAGGTCTGGAACCTTGCCAATATATAAGAACAACACCAATAAGTATTGAAAGATATTTTATGTCTGTGTCTGTGAAGCATTGATAATTCTTATGTAGCTTCACTAGCATGTGCCTTACACAAAAAATTGAAGCCAGTTGAATATACTATCTCAGTTTTTGACAAGTGTGAAACAAATATGAAATTATGCAGAGGCACACTACTATAATAACATCTTTAATACTGATGCACAACTCATCGTATTTGAAAATGTGGAAAATCCTCCATTGAAAACTAACACAACCAACTTTTCTTATAATGTCTTATTTTAATTATTGCTGTTCTTAATCAAAGTTCACAATTAGAAGGAAGAAAACATTGAACACTATTCGAAACTTTTTCCTGATTTTGCTATTGGTAAATTATGACATCTTAAGACTTTGTTAGTAGTGAGTTTTGCAAATAAATTCATTTTATCCAACTTATAGATGTTTTATTTTTTATCTTTTAAAGGTCAGTGTACATTTGGTGTTACAGACATTTGTTCATCTTGGAGGGTTGCATATTTCTTTGTCATGTGTAACCTATGATTTGGGTTACAATTACGTTGATTACAAAACATCCATTGAAGAACATTTTTTCTAACCTTCTTTAGCGAGTTAATGTAGAAAGTTTTAATACTTAGTTCCTTGTATGACATTCTAACCCCCTTAAGATTAATTATTTGCCAAGTCCTGTAAGAGGGTAGAAGAAAATGATTGGTCGGGACGATCAATAGGTAGCTGTCGAGCCCTGTAAGAGGCTCGTGGATGAGGATCGTCGATATAGGTAAAAAGGTGTGATAGGTACAGAAGTAGGTGGCAAGGATTCAATTTTTATGAGTTGGGTGTTTGGTAAACAACAGTTCGTAGGAGTTGCACAAGCTCACTCTCCGCCTAATGTTTACAAACAGTCACTGGGGACCAGATTTCATTGCTGTATAATGCTTAATTTTATAGTGATGATAATAATATGTAAACTACGTCAGTGTGCAATGAATTCGAGATTGCTTGGGTAAGCAGTATTGTATTGTGGAGTTGTAACGGTGAGTCTGATTGGAGAAAAGGTGGATGAGGAAGAAATTGAATTGGTTCACGATTGTAGGATCACGCCCTTGCGGGGAGGTTCTTAAATCTGAAATTAAAGATCAATGAAACTAAAGAAATCATGACGTCATTGCAGAACATATATAGGCCTTGAATTATGTGTTCTCGAAAGAAGTTCCTTGGTTTAAGTCAGAGAACTAAGGGTAGTTTTTATTCGGGAAAAAGAAAAGAAAAACTCATCTCCATTTAATTCCCCCTTCCGACTAAGATTGTGAGTGACTATCATACCTACGTACCAAAGACATTGGCAAATGAAAAGTAAAAATTGAGAGATATACTAAAAGAAAGTAACTGCACGAGGGACAATAACAGTGGTGAAACACGATCAAACCGGGCTAACAATATTATTGTTTGTGTGTGTGTGTGTGTAAGCACACATAAACGACTTAAACGATGGGATAAATAGTGATATTAGTAAGTTTGCAGACAACACTAAATTAA
>NC_134810.1:1392805-1400305 GCF_046742065.1 Oratosquilla oratoria | reverse complement strand
GGCGTTCTTTATATAGTTTGCTCCACAATCTATGAATGAGCTTTGTTACTCTACGCTGCACTCTTTCTAATATTTTCATTTCCTTCTTTTAATATGGAGACCAGCAATGAACATAATATTCTAGGTTAGGTCTAACTAGAGCATTGTAAAGATAAAGTATAATTTCTTCAATTCTAAGCTCAAAAGCTCTACATAAACCGAACTATTCGCAGTCCTAAGGACCTCCGACCACTGTATGTTTGGTTTGGGATCACATGAGATCACTGTAAGAGGCTGGTAGATTAAAGTAGACAAGTAGTAGTCAAGTAGGTAGGTAAATAGGTAGGTTGCGAGAAATTAATTTTTACGACTTATATGTTTTCAAAACAATGGTTGCAACGGAGTTGTAGAGTTGTATAATCTCGCTCACCACCTAAAGTTTGTAAAAACGAGCTAGGGTATCGACATTAGTGCAGATGTGACGAAATGTTAACACTAAGCCACTTCACTTCGTGACCAAGATTGCTTGTGTAAGCAGTATTGCTTGAGACAGTGTAACAGTCTTTCTGATTGGAGAAAAGGGTAGGAGAGGAGAGAAATTATTGGTACACGGAGGAAAAGTCATGCCCTTAAAGGGAGGCACTTATTTGTAATGGTCAAAGTTATTGGATGAATTAAGTAGTGATGTCGGAGTAGACTTAGCTTGGTAAGTGAATTAAGGATTCCAGTTTGGAGTCCTCTGGTGTACTTAATCAAATTAAGTTGTAGAAATAGTGAAGAAACAGAATGAAATAATTAAACCATTTTAAATATCCTACGAACAACTTATATTAAGTAATACTTGAATAAGTAGGCATGAGGCCTACAGATGAGTGACTTACAATTATACAAAGATGAAAAGAAAGTAAAGAAAGTTGAAAATAAATGAAGAAATATAATATAGAAGGAAATATAATATAGAAGGAATTAAAACCAGTAATTAAGGAGAGAAGAGAACTGAAAGTGATGGTGGCAAGAGAGATAATAGTGGTGACAGCGAAGGACGAACCTCCTCCGAAGTAATTACAAGAGTTGTGCGTGACAAGACTTAGTGTAGAAGTGAACGGATACACCAATCTACAGTGCACGCAACCAGAACCACGCAGTGCGCAACCAACCACGCAGTGCACAACCACAAACAACGCGTATGTTAATTTCAAGGACGAGGAACGAGGGGTCTTCATACTACGATTGAACGAGGAACGAGACGATCTACAAGGTGATCTACAAGACAGGGGATGAGCCACTACAAGCAACAATGAACAAGGACTGACGAGAGACGACGAGGTTGACAGTTGAGCAGTAGTCGTCAGAGTTGAGCAGTAGTCGTCACAGTTGAGCAGTAGTCGTCAGTTTAGCAGTGGTCGTCACTCGGGTCAGATCATCCGGGTAGCTGCTTCAGTTAGTGATATAGCGAGTGGTTGAGTTACCGCGTTCAGCGCCGATGAGGTACAATCTCTACCTAGTAGAATTGAAGCCTTGGAGGATGCTGTAAAGTGCCTTAAAGAGGAGAATCGAGTTCTCCACTCAAAGGCCCAAGATACGGAAGACAAAACTAGCTATGAGTTTGGATGGAAAACGTCTAAAAACAAAATGCGGAATAGTGGAAAAAGTCCTCACTAGCCCCGCTCGCTTGCAAGAACTCATTTCAAACACTAGCGAATCTGCAGAAAGAAGAAGCAAATTAAACTCAAGAGAAATAGGGAAGGGCAGACGCTGGATCCCTGCCCACAGGTAAGATTTTAGTTGTAGGAGACAGTCAAGTGAGGCACTTACACAGGGCTTTCTGCGATTAAAATAGAAAACATAGGACACAAGTGTGTTCCCCGGCGCGGGGACAGGAGATGTTAGAGATAGGGTTGAAGAATGGTTAGTAGGGGAAGGTAAGGACACTGTAGTTTGCTTAGGTGCCGGGGGCAATGATATAGGTAAGTTAGGGAGTGTGAAATTGTTTGCACGGTTCCGGGGAGGTGTTCCTGTTGTATGTGGAATCCTTCCGAGGCGTAGAGTTGGAGACATGTGGCATTCCAGGGCTATTGTAATGAATTACAGGCTGGGACAGCTTTTACGGTAGGAATCATCTTACGAAGAAAGGCTTCGGCACTTTAACTTACACTCTTTGGAAAGACGCAGGGTGTGGGTTGATATAATAGAGGTGATGCAAACAAGGTCATCATATTAAAACAACAGGGCAGGACTTGCAGTAATGGTTATAAACTGGACAAATTTAGATTTAAAAAGGAAATGGACAAAAATGGAATAAACTTAGTAACCATGTAGTAAGCACAGAAACTCTCAGTTGTTTTAAGAAACGATTAGATAACTTTATGGATGGGGATGACAGGTGGTGATGGATACGGAGCTGTCTAGTGTAGGCCTTATGGTCTCTTGCAGTCTCCTTCATTCTTATGTTCTTATGTACGTAAGGAAGGCTACGTGGAGACATTCCAGTCAAATCGACTTTAAAAACACTGAATGTATGAATAACACTAATGTCCTGCGTCAGGAGGTTCATACCTCGAATATCAGCATTTCCAAATTCACAGGTGATGAAAACACCTTAGTAGTTAATAAGTTTCTCAGTCTGATTGACATTTCAATTGTAAGTAAAAAAAAAAAAAAAAAAAAAAAAAAAAAAAAAAAATAATAATAATAATAATAATAATAATAATAATAATAATAATAATAATAATAATAATAATAATAATAATAATAATAATAATAATAATAATAATAATAATAATAATAATAATAATAATAATAATAAACGGAACATAAAAAGAAAATTGAAATTTTAAAAAAGAATGTAGATCCTGAGAAGGGTAGAGCTAGGTTTATCAAAATTTCCAGCAAATGAAAGATATCAACAATTATAAGAAGTATAGAAAAGCGTTCATTAAACATTTTATGTCAAAGTGTGATCAGGAACCTATCAGGTCCTTGGTTAGAATGATCAAAGAAGTTAGAATAAGTGAATAAGACACAGAATACTTTGCAAGATTAGATAGATGGTTAAAAGACATGAATACTATCTTGAAAGATTCAGATTGGAAAGAAAGATCTAGTGATAAAATGAATGTTTCTCAGGTAATAAAATTAATCACATTTGGCTTGTTTAAAAAAAAATCTGATGACTTCAAGGGTACAGTGAGACAAGAATCATAAATCCATATATGATGACATTGGGACAATAGAAAGAAACTAGGAACTCTAGGAGTGATTATAGAAAAAAATAATTTGGACATAGAGTTAGAAGCCCTTCAAAGGATGCTAGAATTGTATGTTATAATTGTAATACTTGGGGGCATCAGGCATAAGACTCTTATTATGGAACTAATTGTATAAATTGCAAATATGAAGGTCATGATGAATATAGTTGTAGAAACCCACCATTCTGTATGCCTCATAAAAAGATAAGACATAGAATACATGAATGTAGGAATTTTCGTATGCCCCCCAAACAACAGGAAAACTCCCAGACATAGAATAAACTGATACTATAGAACTTCCAATATATGTGCAAATAGACAGTATTGTGTTAAAGATAGGAGTGATACAAAGGTGAAAGAAAACTCCAACATCTAAGACAGTTATAAACTGACAATTACAGTTAGAAGGACTTCTGTATGACCTCTCAATGTTGGTAGAGTGTTCAATAAACCTATTCAAATATCTGTTTATAGAGAATCTGTAGTTAATGTTATAAGTATAGAGTTTTAAACCAGTTACAACCAGGTGTAAAAATCTTTGAACCAATCTATTATTCATGGCAAGGAGTAACTCGAAATCCGTTAAAAACATTAGGTAAGGTTGAAATAGAAGTCATCCTATATACAAATGAAAATTTGTACATTCCAGTGATAGTTGTTAAAGAATCTGTTTTTCCAGGAGATTTATTGATAGGATTTGCAACTATGAGAAAAGAGAACATGGTCATATGTCCTGCTGACTTAGGGATCTTAGTGAAATCACAGTTAATACCATTCATAAATCAACCAGACTTAAGACCAGTGACAGGAATCAAAAGATCCCTAGGAATAGATAGGAAAGATAACATTCATATTTTAGATAACAAGGCCGAGCGGTCCAGACTAACAGAGTAAAATGATATATAGTGAACCCAACACAGATGTTCAAGAAATCTTAGAAATTACTAATTCGTGAACTACAAATGAAGCCTTGCAAATTGTGGATGGTGGCGTAATAAAGTCGACATTATTACACTCCAGAGCAAATAACAAGATTGAAGTGCAGTTGAAAGGACTCACTGTAGACTCTGCAATTTTGATCATCCTAGAATAAATTAGATTAAAAGGTTTGAAATTGGACTCAGGGATTTATAAGTCAAATAAGAACATGGTAGAAGATGTTTTCAGGTGTGTACAAAACCCATTACGATTCTAAATGGAAGTACTGATGAGATGGAATTACCAATTTTCATCAATCTGTTCAGTTCAGGAAGAAACAGTTGGGAAAGAAATACAAGAATCAACTAGAACCTACTAGTTGCACTGAGTTGGATGAAAGCTTAGTTGCTTTGCTTGTGAAGCACAGTAAAGCAATGTCTTTCCCGGGGGACGATTTAGGCAAAAGAACCCTTTTGAAATATCAAATCAAATTAAAACCAGGGAATCAACCTATTCATATTCCGGCATACAGAGTTCCTCATTCTAAGTAAGCCATTGTATATAAACTAATCACTGAAATGTTATCACAGGATATTATTGAACATAGTAAGAGCGAGTGGAACTTCACTTTGATTCTGGTGCCAAAATCAGATGTTACTATGCGCCCATTTATTGATTATAGGAAATTGAATAAACAGACCATACGTGACAGGTTACCATTACCAGAAGTAGGGGACATTCTTAGAAGTTTGAGAATTGAGAATAGATATTCTAGTACTATAGATATCAAATCTGCTTTTTTGAAAATGGAGTTGTATGAAAACTCACGAGAGTTCACAGCTTATTGTACTCCAATGGGACACTATTAGTTCAAACGAATGCCATTTGGGTTATGTAATAGTCCATTACCTTACATGATATTAATGAATAGAGTTCTAGATGGGTTGTTAGGAAATACTACCAGTATATTTCTAGATGATGTTATAATAGTTTCCCAAACAGTGGCAGCGCACTTTAAGAAATTAGATTTGATATTTTCAAAACTAGTTAAAGCAGGATTGAAAGTGAAATTTGAAAAATGTAGGTTTTTGCAAGACAGTGATATTAATTTGGGACATAAGGACATAAGATAGACAGGCATGGACTTAGGACAGTAAATTCAAAGGCTGAAGCAGTAAAGAATTTTCCAGTTCCAAACAATGTAGAAAAGGTTAGAAGTTTCTTGAGATTGACAGGATATTATAGAAAATTTATCCAATTATATGATGACATTGCTTATCCATTCAGTTCTTTGTTGAGGAAGGACTCAAAGTTCATCTGGGGACCTGCACAACAGAAAGCTTTTGACAAATTGAAAGATACATTTATGAGTTCTTCAGTTTTGATATTTCCAGGCTATGATAAAGAATTCTTCTTTGTACTGATGCATCTTACATAGGGTTAGCAGGCATTCTTATGCAAGAGAGAAATGGAACTTTGAAACCAATAGCTTACACATCAAGAATTTGTAATAGTGCAGAGAGAAACTACTCTATAACAGAAAGAGAAACCTTAGCAGTGATATATTCATTAGACAGTTTTAGAGATATGATACTGGGATAGCCAATCAGAGTGTGGACTGATCATACAGTTATTCAGAACCTACTTAAGCATAAGAATCTTAGGGGCAGAATAGCTAGATGGTTTGCAGTACTTTAGTGCCATGAAGTTAAAAGTTTGAATATATTCCGGGTAGAAAGAATGTTGCAGCAGATGCAATATCTAGAAACATTAGCCAACCAACGACAGGGTTGATCAATTTTGTTTATAGTATAGATGAGTTAGTAACCTTAGATGAGGAAATGCTAATAAGAGAACAGAGTTGATAATTACACCACCAACGCCTTTCTCTTGTTCTACACTTGCTTGATGTACACAATATATCGTGTAGTTGGCCTGGACATTACATTTACCAATATGAGGTACTTTACATCTATATATCTATACTGAAAAACGTCTGGGAATTTTCTGCCCATTCGCATAAAGTTTTCAAATAAAATTTTAATCCTTGTTGCGTGTTAAAGAAAACATCTTATTTGCAATTTTGGTATCGTCTGCAAATTTGGATAATTTAACCTTTACATTTTCATCCAAGACTTTAATGTATATCAGAAAGAGTACAAGACTAACTCTAAGCTCTGAGGTACTCCACATGATACACAACATCAGTCGGAGCATTTTCTATTGAAGAAAACACGCTACGTACGATCGAACAACCATTCAGAAATCCAATGGTGAATATGTCCTACTATACCATAGGCTCCAGTTTGCCTAATAACCTCCAATGTGTGACTTTATCGAAGGCTTTTGGGAAATTAACATATATAACGTCAACCGTTCTTCCTCCGTCATACATTCCATAAATATCATGCAAGAAGTTGAAGTTTGTCAGACAAAAGCGCTTATTACGGAAACCATGTTGTGAATCTTGAATAATATGGTTTTTTTTTTTTTTTTTAATAATTCCACAATTTTGTCTCTCAGAACAGACTAAGTTTGTTTGTACAGAACTGATGTAGGCCTAATTTTCCGTTAATTACCAATATAGGATTTGTCACCCTTTTTAATCAAGGGTACAATATTTGTTAATTTCCACTCTTGCACAACTCTTCTAGCTTGTAAAAATTAGTTAAAATTCACAATGTGGTGCTTGCAGATTACTTCTTTAACTTCTTTGAGTATTATTGGATAAATTATATCTGCTCCAGGCGATTTGCATATTTTAAGTTTATTTTTAACGCGTGTCACATCATGTTCTGCAATATACATATGAAGTAGGCTTGTAGCCACTGCCTGTCCTGTAGGACTGGGTATTTTTCTTCTTTTCTTTTTTTTGTAAATGATTACTTCGATTACTTTTGCGATTAGTAACCTACTAGTAATCGATTATTCTCACCTAGAAACCGATTATATAAAGTATAAGTCACACATTTATGATTTTAGTGTTGCTTTTACAGCCAAGAATCCTAGGGAATCGAAACAAAAAGTTTAATAACTGAAAAATTAACAAGTACTTTTTAGTATTTATTAAGTTTACTTTAATTTTATGTAAAGGCAAATTTAATTGAGGGTCCACAATAAAGTGAATATTTATTTACCTTTTCATCATACAAATCAATATAACACAGCTTATATAGTATCATTAACTCAAATCAAAACCAATGAGCTCGTAACTGTGTGTGTGTGTGTATTATATATATATATATATATATATATATATATATATACTGTATATATATATATAAATATATATATATATATATATATACTGTATATATATATATATATATATATATATATATATATATAATGAATA
>NC_134810.1:1375305-1387805 GCF_046742065.1 Oratosquilla oratoria | reverse complement strand
TTACAAAGTCTAGATGTGTAAGCTATTGGTTTCAAAGTTACATTTGTCTCTTGCATAAGAATGCCTGCTAACCCTATGTAAGATGCATCAGTACAAAGAAGAATCCTTCATCATAGCCTGGAAATATTAAAACTGGAGAACTCATAAGTTTATCTTTCAACTTGTCAAAAGCTTGCTTTTGTGCAAGTCCCCACATGAACTTTGAGTCCTTCCTCAACAAAGAACTTAATGGATTAGCAATGTCATCATATAATTGGATAAATTTTCTATAATATCCTGTCAATCTCAAGAAACTTCTAACCTTTTCTACATTGTTTGGAACTGGAAAATTCTTTACTGCTTCAGTCTTTAAATTTACTGTACTAAGTCCATGCCTGTCTATCTTATGTCCCAAATATATAACACTGTCTTGCAAAAACATACATTTTTCAAGTTTCACTTTCAATCCTGCTTTAACTAGTCTTGAAAATATCAAATCTAATTTCTTAGAGTGCTCAGCCACTGTTTGGGAAACTATTAAAATATCATCTAGAATATACTGGTAGTGTTTCCTAACAACCCATCTAGAACTGTATTCATTAATCTCATGTAAATTAATGGACTATTACATAAATCAAATTTCATTCATTTGGACTAATAGTTTCCCGTTGGAGTAGAAAAAGCTATAAACTCTTATGAGTTTTCATACAACTCTTTTTTCCAAAAAGCATATTTGATATATACAGTGCTAACATATCTGTTCTCAGTTCCCAAACTTCTAAGAATGTTCCCTACCACGGGTAATGGTAACCTGTCACGTATGGTGTACTTATTCAATTTCCTATAATCAATAAATGGGCGCATAGTAACATCTGATTTTGGCACCAGAATCAAAGGGAAGTTCCACTCGCTTTTACTCTGTTCAATAATATCCTGCTATAACATTGCAGTGATCAGTTTATCTATAATGGCTAACTTAAAATGAGGAACTCTCTAGGCCGAGATATATAGAGGTTGAGTCCCTAGTTTTAATTTGATCTGATGTTTTAAAACAGTTCTTTTGCCTAAATCGTCCCCAGGCAAAGAAATTACTTTATTGTGCTTCACGAGCAAAGCAACTAAGCTTTCATCCAACTCAGGTCAACTAGTAGGTTCTAGTTGATTCTTGTATTTCTTTCCCAACTCTGTTTCTTCCTGAAATGAACAGATTGATAAAATTTGTAATTAAAGTACCAATCAGACTGAGAAACTTATTAACTCCTAAGGTGTTTTCATCACCAGTGAATTTGGGAATGTTGATATTCGAGGTATGAACCTCGTGACGCGGGACATTAGTTTTATTCATACCTTCAGTGTTTTTAAAGTAGATTTCACTTGACTGCCTCCACGTAGTCTTCCTTACATACGTTAACTTTGTTTGTGGTTGTGCACTGCGTGGTTGGTTGCGCACTGCGTGGTTTTGGTTGCGTACACTGTAGATTGGTGTATCCGTTCACTTCTACACTAAGTCTTGTCACGCACCAGTCTTGTAATTACTTCGGAGGAGGTTCGTCCCTCGCTGTCACCACTATTAACTCTTGCCACCATCACTTTCAGTTCCCTTCTCTCCTTAATTACTGGTTTTAATTCTGTTAGCTGTTCCTTCTATGATATTATATTTCTTCATTCACTTTCAACTTTCTTCATTAATAATTTCATCATTGTATAATTGTAAGTCACTCATCTGTAGGCCTCATGCCTACTTAAGCAAGTACCACTTAACATAAGTTTTTCGTAGGTTATTTAAAACAGTTTAATTAATTTCTTCAGTTTCTTCACTATTTCTACAACTTAGTTTGATTAAGTACACCAGAGGACTCCAAACTGGAATCCTTAATTCACTTACCAAGCCAAGTCTACTCCGACATCACTACTTAATTCATCCAATAACTTTAACAGTTACTAATAAGTGCCTCCCTTTAAAGGCGTGACTTTTCCACCGTGTACCAATCATTTCTCTCCTCTCCTACCCTTTTCTCCAATCAGAAAGACTGTTACACTGTCTCAAGCAATACTGCTTATACAAGCAATCTTGGTCACGAAGTGAAGTGGCTTAGTGTTAATATTTCATCACATCAGCACTAATATCGATACCCTAGCTCGTTTTTACAAACTTTAGGTGGTGATCGAGATTATGCAACTCTGCAACTCCGTCGTGACCATTGTTTTCGAAACATATAAGTCGTAAAAATGAATTTCTCGCCATTTACCCCTTTATATACCTACTTGTCTACTACTTGTCTACCTTAATCTACCAGCCTCTTACAGTGATCTCATCTGATCTTAAACCAAGCATACAGTGGTCGGAGGTCCTTAGGACTGCAAATAGAATGATTGGGTTTATGTAGAGCCTTTGAGCTTAGAATTGAAGAAATTATACTTTGTCTGTACAATGCTTTAGTTCAGTGGTTTCCAAAATATCTTACCCGACGCCCTCTTTTTGCTTCCAGTAGACTCGCACGCCCCCTCCCTCTTTTGTTCATGTGAAATGATTCTTGTATTTATTTCTTAGCATCGTTCAGGAAAACAGATTTCTCTTTGTTTTAAAATTTAATAATGAAAGTAACACAAACAAATAATAGTACATTCCAGAGACATTTTTCTAAGTAACTAAAAACGAAACATTTGGTTAAAAGGGAACGAAAAAAAAAGTTTGAACATTAGCAAATTGACAAAATTGACTTACAGTTTTAAGAATAGATCATTTGAAAACATGGCATATAATATTTGGAAAGATTCATGAGACTAAGGCACAATTTATGAACTAATTTAGTGAGATGGATGCTGCTGTTTCTTTCTCACAAGATTAGAAATTTTTCGATTGAAGGATGACAACGCACAACGCAAGTCATTTCCTACATCAAGTCGACTGCGCTGTTTTGTTTTCAGGATAACAAGAGCTGAAAATCCTGCTTCACAAAGATAAGTAGAAGAAAAGGGAAGAATCACACGAAGTGCTTCTTCGCCTACTTTTGGGTACATGGGGAGATATTTCACCCAAAACTCTTCTAACTTCATTGTTTCAAAGTCCCTTTCCGCGCTCGAGTCACATTTCAAATCGATGGCTTCCTCTTGCAGTGATTCCAGTAACAACTCCACATCAGTGTTAAATGGATTCTGCACCAATGTCCAAAGAGAATTCTCCATTGTGACATCTGGAAAATAGTGCATAAATTCCTCAGCAAGGGAATCCAGATGTGATGGAACCTCTTTTGTCAAGTCATACTGCTCAAGTTTTCTCTTCTCTGATAAGAGCTCATTCAGATGTGAGAACGATGAAAAGTTCCCAACTTGTATTTTTTCGGTGAAAGCTCTGATTACATCAGTGTGCAATGATGTTTGTGTTTCTTCCTTGTAACTTCAAATTGAGGTTGATAGCCTCAAAAAAGTCCACAAGGTATGCTAGTGAAAGCTGAAAGTCTTCCTCTCTGAATGCTTCATACAGTTTGTCTTGTTTCTGCTTCTGCAAGAAAATTTCCACTTCATCCTTGAGCTCGTAAAGACGACTCCGCATGTTTCCCTTGGAAACCCAGCGGACTTCCGTGTGAAACAGAAGAGTCTTGTGATCTGCGAAAAAACCTAGAATTCAAAGAGCTATTCTTTACAAAATTCACTACTCTTATTGCCAAATTCAATGAACTACGTAGATTACCTGGCAAAGTTTTGCTTGCTAATGATTGTCTGTGGATAACACAATGAGTCCCAGTTACAGCAGGATTTTTTCTTTCACCAGTTTTACAAATCCAGAGCGAGATCCAATCATTGCTGGGGCACCATCAGTACAAACACCGACTACTTTTTCCCTGTGAAAGACCATACTCTTGGAAAAACTCATTAACCTTTAAAAAAACATCGATGGCCTTTGCTGTTGTTTCCAGTGCTGCTGAAAGAAGAATTTCTTCTTTCACAATTCCTTCATCCACGAATCGTGAACAAACAAGCAGCTGGCAGAAGTGAGCAACATCAGTAGTTTCATCGCACTGTATTTCAAAGAAGCAAGACGCTTTTATTTTGTCCAAAACTTGTTCTTTTATGTCTTCTGAAAGGTCGTCAATGCAACGTTTCACTGTGTTATCTGATAAGGAAATCTTTGATAACTTTCTTTGGCTTTCTTCCCCAAGCACATTATTTGCAGCACTCAAAAGGCAGGGTTTTACAAGAGTCTCCCCCAAAGAGTGAGGCTTCTTTGCTTTTGCAATAAGTAGTGACAGCTCGTAAGATGCTTCCACCAGTTTCCACGTTTCTTGATGAAAAACGCTGCTTGAGTCCAGCTTTATACGATTCAGCTCATGCAGTTTGGCTTTGAAGAATTCCTTTGGCTTTTCTTTTAATGCTTTGTGGTTTGTGCTCATATATCACTCCAGACGACCAGGTCTTAACCCTCTAAGGACTGAATTAGTTTTTGCTTAGGTTTTTATTAATGTTTATTGTCTTAGATGCATCCATAGCAATACCAAAATGTAGCTGTAACTAAGTTTTCGAACATTGTATGCAAATTACCATATGGTCACGCAAGGCTTTTGTGGAGTCAAAAAAACAAGGTTATACATAAATCAACTCAAGTTCATTCCACATTTTTTTTTTTAGCTTTATTTCTTTCTTAATACACATATTATGGCATATTGCTACCTCAGTGAAGACAGTTTAGGGCATATTTACCTATTTTCTAGTATGATAACCAAGAAAACAAGGAATGCAAAGACCAACATTACACTTCTTGCAATATGTGCGCACTACGGACATACATGATTCTGATGCACATCTTCTTTTGTTACCTTCATTCTGGATAGCAAATCCCTGCCATCAAAACTTATTGATTCTGACAATCTGCCTGCACAGCCTGCTACGGACGGACGACCTGAACCCTTAGGAGGGCACCCATATGATGTTAGATAGAATCTAGCCAATTCTCTTCTAAACTCCAGTGCTGTAGATGTGGACCCAATACTTTCCTTGATCTGCCAAGCATTCTGGACTGTTACATCTAGAAGCCATGTGAATATCGGCCACCACCACTTTTTTCCTCTTATAGCAACCCTGTGTCTGTTTATGTTCTCATCCATTAGATCAGTTCCACCCATATTCTTATTATATTCAGCAATGACCAATGGTCTTGGAACTGCTACATACTTTTTCTCTTACTTTGAATACTGTGGAAATACTGTATGTACAGTTGATGCAACGGTAACTGATGAATTGTCATTCCATCTTGTAATGCGAATTCCATCATCACTACATTTGTAATCCATGAAACCTCTCTCTCTCTTCTTTACCTGAGCACTTGACAAGATACCACATTCTTTGGGCACTCGGTTCTCCCTAATTTTGCCAGTCCCGTTGTAACCCTGTTGTTTCAAATACACCCTGTGAATAGGTTATCAAAGTAAAAATCAAAAGGTAATTGTTTTAGATTGTCATCAAAATTATCAATCATTTGAACCAAGATAGAGGCAGCCTTCCCAAACTGGATTTCATTTTCCTCATTATCCCGAGGGTTCTTACCCTGATATACATAAAAATTTATCAGATATCCACAGGGAGAGTTTAGGCACTACATTTTATACTCAAAATAAATGAGTTTTCCCCTAATAAACTGCTTACAATCATGGGGACCATAATAAACAATCATGGACTCATCAAAACTCAAGTTAGGCACAGACACAAAGTGTTTGCGAAATTTTTGACTGAGCTTGTTCATGATAGGACGTAATTTCCACATTTCATCTGTAGGGAGCAAATTGTTGTTGTCTGTAAAAAGTAGAAATCTCATTATTTGTATGAATCTATCCCACCTCATAGACGAATATAGTTTTAATTTATTATTAATATGATTTTTTTTTTTTTTTTTTTTTTTTTCATCCGACCTAGATATGGATCAAAAGGTCTCCTGTCGGCATGCTTTGCCTTTGTAATCCTTTGTAATATATCAACTCATTTCGCATATTTGATCCTGAATCCCAATAGAATTTTTTACCGGGTAACTTATTGTATCCTGGCACAAGCAAAATACCAATGAAACATTTGAGTTCTTCTTTTGTAACTTTTGGATCTGGTGGATTTTTTTATAAAGCATATCTGGAAATTTCAGTCAAAAACATATCTAACACACCATCATAAAAAAAAAATCAAATAATTCATGATTGGTAGCATTCCTATACTTTGAGTAATTAGCTTCAGGAAATACAGGAATCTTGGTTTGAAGATCTTTGTTTCCCCAGCTTCGTTGTTTCTTGGTAACCTTGCTTTCCTTCCTCCCTTAGTTTCAATTTTTTCTCTAGTTAATATGTCATCCTTTGAAGAGATTGAATCATTCTCTTCCTCACCAACCCTTTCTTTGTTAGCAAGAACAGCCTCGGCACCAGCACGTAATTGTTTTCCTGTCCTCCATCATCTTCCTCAGCAGAGTCTTCTTCTGAATCAACATCTGGTTCTGGAGGTTCTATGTATATGCTTTCAACTTCAACATCATAATTTTCTAATTCTCGTAATATTTCCTCAACTGTTAAGCCTCTGAAAAAAAATTGCTTTCATACTAAACTATCAATTATACGCAAATAGTTTCACAAAAGTCTAGCGTAACCATATGGTAACACTCAAAACAGTTGCCAATTATACCAAACCTTAGAATAATAACCTTCATCCTTTGCATTCAGCACAATTATCTATTCCATACTTATTGAAAAAATACTAGAATAAAGTTCTTTTCGTAAGAATATATAAACAGGCATGATGACTTACTTTTTTTGCGTGGCCATTTTGGAAATTTTTCAACACGTCTTTCCTCTGTGGCTGCCTGCTCCCGACCGGCAATGTTATAAACATTTGCTGCGTAAGTTCTTGCAGAACGAATTATACACTAGTTTGTGGCATACTTGTTTTTTTGCCATCCTGTACTTGTTTTAGTGTTAATGGCGTATATACAAAAACTTTTTTGTGTGACCATATGGTCACGCTAGTCTTTCAAGGGTTAAGGCGTCATTGCTGAGGACTGCATGGCATATGACACACTGAGGAAGATGAATTCCATTCCTCTCTATAACACTGAAGCCATACTTGATATATTCATCTGAATACTTTCTTTTCTTTGCTCTAGAAATTTTTGTAAAGTGAAAGTAGCAACAAATTTATAAACTGCACCATGGAGCAGCTAAGTAGTCATATGACATACTACATTGGCATGCACCACACCACACATTCATATAACATAGATCACACAACGGGAAATCATAAATATGTAACATACCACAAATATTCAGTAATCCACGTGGTTTATATCTTAACATAATGACAATGAGAACAGCAGCGGAAAAAACAACGAGAAGAAGGAAACGGAGTCAAACTACATGCACAAAAATGCTCAGTTATACAGTACACTTAATTTGTCACACACACTTAATTCGCCGCCTATACTCGAATCAACGCACACACATTCAAACTAACGTGCAAAACTCACCGCGTATTATTCACCTCTAACACTTTCTATCACGAGTACTTCACACAATCAACAAGACATTCCATACTACATCGTTCTACCCTTGCAAATCGTCAAGGTTACAATGTCACTCATACGCACCATATTCGTCCCCATTCACCATATCATATACTACACACAAACACACATACAATTATAGTTGAACCGCGCTAACAACACAACAACCATTAATACAAACAAACATTTCGAATATGATATAAGAACGTGCTGAAAACATTGACACAATTATATGCAGCAGAACAGTCATTGTAATATCACATATGAAATCACAATAACACTCCATAACTACATATGGATTCTATGAGTAAGTATTGTCATGGGTTGCTTGCTTGGTTTGACCTTAGTTAATGTAAAGAGTGGAACTTAAGTCGAGTCTAAGGGTAAGTAGAGTTCCAGTTGGGAAGCAAGCCCACAACAATAAAATGGAACGTATAAATAATTTAGGTAGATAAAAGTACGTTCCTAGGAAAAGCTCTATTTGAGATTGAATGTAAGTAAGGATGGAGATAAGATAGAAGTCTGCACGAAACTTAAATAAACTATATTTACAAATAAAGGAAAAAATAAAGCTTGACTTTTACGATCATACACTCAAAGTACACAGGAACATTTAACATAAATAAATACATACAAGAGAAATAACAAAGGGGCAAAACATAACTAAATGTACAAAAGTTATGATATATAAGTCCAAGATTTGATTACTACTATACTTGAGATTGAATGTAAGTAAGGATGGAGATAAGATAGAAGTCTGCACGAAACTTAAATAAACTATATTTACAAATAAAGGAAAAAATAAAGCTTGACTTTTACGATCATACACTCAAAGTACACAGGAACATTTAACATAAATAAATACATACAAGAGAAATAACAAAGGGGCAAAACATAACTAAATATACAAAAGTTATGATATATAAGTCCAAGGTTTGATTACTACTATACTTGCGAACAAAATCAGTAAGGCAGAATACAGCGACGAAGTACGTGAGGACTGGGGGTTGTGTGAATGGGGGCGGACAGCCGGGGGGTGGGGGGGCACTTTTTATACCCGAGGAAGGCGTGGTCAATTGTTTCATGGTAAGGTTCGAATAATCAACGTTGTCACAACATATGATGGCTACGAGTCATGTTTGAAGCCGTTAGTAGTAGGCGGGCGATTTGAAAGTTGGTTCGATTCACGGTTGGCTATAACAGTATGAACAGGAAAGCAATCACACAAAAATTTCTCATGGAAAAATATCACATTGCTCACCAGTTATAGTAAACAAAAGTTAATAATTTAAAAGAAAGGTATGTGATCCAGAATTGAAGAGTGAAATAAATCCCTACCGTGGACAAGGTGAATATGTGCTCGGGTTGACGGTTGAAGTATTGGGAGTTTGTGACGAGTCCCTCAGTGGCGTCAGTGTGGTTGGAATAGGTTACATGTCCAAAACGTTTAAGGAGAACTAGCTTAATGGAAAATGGGTTGGAGTGACTGCTATAATTATACTTTGCATGTATATGATGGCAGATATTTGTTTTTTGAATCATTTTATTATTCTAATTAAACAAATGTTTTTGAGCAAATGAATTCACGCCCCCCTTATTTCCTCCTCACGCCTCCCTAGGGGAGCGCGCCCCCTAGTTTGGGAACCACTGCTCTAGTTAGACTTAACCTAGAATATTATGTTCATTGCTGGTCTCCATATTAAAAGAAGGATATGAAAATATTAGAAAGAGTGCAGCGTAGAGTAACAAAGCTCATTCATAGATTGTGGAGCAAGCTATACAAAGAACGCCTAAGTAAACTAAATATGCTTACCCTCTCGAAACGGAGTTTGAGAGGGAATCTAATTGAAGTCTTCAACATTGTTAAAGAAATTGAAAACATGGACGTGGAAAAATGTTTTTCAATTAACATCTCCAATACAATTAGGAGTAATGGATGCAAAATTGTAGAGAAACGACTTTAAACAAATTTGGCAAACTTATTCTTTCTTCAATCGTGTTGTTAGTAAATGGAATGGTCTGGCATCCAACGTCATCGATTATTCCACAATAGAGATTCAAAAAACCCTCTCGATCTTTACTTAGCTACAAACCTCTTACTGGCATGATTTGCTCCTATATAGTTAAAAATTATAACAATAAGGTACCAAGTACGGATCAAAAGGTCTGTTTTTTTTTTTTTTTGTCCATGTAACTTCTCCTTTTATTACTACTCTTCCTCCTTCATCTCGTTCACTGACTTGTGTACGATTGACTATACTGCATATGATCTAACTTGCTTACTTCTCTTTTTTTCTTCCGGTCTATCTTGTTTCTTCACTTCCCTCCTCTCCTTTTTTATTTTTCTCTTTTCTTTCTTTTTTCTCCTCCTCTCCTCCCTTTCATTCTCTTCTACTTTCTTTTCTCCTTTTCTTTTTTTATTTTCTCTTATCTCTCTTTCTTTGTCTTTATACACTTTCGTGTTTCCAAAATATTCTCCTACTCTCTTCACTTCCTTCCTTGCTTCTTCTTTTCTTCTTCATTACAATACTCCCTAAAACTGCACAACTACACGATATAGCAATAGAAAATTAATCATTAATTTTGTAAATTATTATATATCAACGTAATATGCACTTTTCTTGGCGGAAATGAAAAACACAAAAGTTGCTTAAACAAATTTCGTAACTAAAGAAGTCGCGCCGGACGAATGGTACGCAATGTTTGTTTTGATAGATGTCGACGTCAAATAAATGAAAGGATGATAAATTCGTCTATTCTAATCTAACCTAACCTAACCTAACCTAAGCTAGCCTAACCTAACCTAACCTAACCTAACCTAACCTAACCTAACCTAGCCTAGCCTAGCCTAGCCTAGCCTAACCTAACCTGACCTAACCTAACCTACCTTGTGGTAATTATTGTTACGGGAATGGCATTGTTTACCTTGAGCTACGGCAATTTCCCGAAAGCTTCTTTAATTTTCGAATTGGGAATCTTTCCTGTAAATTCGTACCACGCTATCGTAATTTTAATTAATATTATTAAACTCCCCTCTCTCTTTATTATTTATTTAAGCCTATGTTGTAATTTGCTAAACAAATCGGGAACTTGAGAACTTACTTGAAGTATCAGTTGTCCCGTGGCTTCGAAGCCGTTCTGAAGGCTCGTTAGAACTCCAACCGAACGAGACTAACTTTTAGTCACTGAACGCCAGACAAGCTTTAACCCTGGTGCCAAGGTCAAGATGGCTCCTATTAAACAGAGAACTTTACCGTCTTTGGAGCTTATGGCAACTTTTCTATCTTTGAAATGCCTCAACACTATTTTTGAGGAAGGACTGGTGTCTGTCCCACTGGTTGAATCAGTGGTTCTTTTTGTTGATAGTCAAGTTGCCCTTTCTTGGATCCTGACCAACAAGGCTCCTAAGAAAAATATATTTGTCAATAATAGATTGAAGGAAATTTCCAATCTTTTGGAAATTTTCAAGGCCAAGTTCACACCCATTTCCTTTACTTATGTTCCTTCTGAACATAACATGGCTGATTTCCTAACTAAACTTTGTAGTGCTAAGGTGTTCAAGGAAAGATTTAATTGGTGGGTTTATGGACCTGAATGGTTGTTGTGGCCTCCTCATACTTGGCCAAAGGGTCACTTGGGATGTATTCCCTCTTGTTTCAAGGGAGGCATTGTCAATGCTGCTGTTGTACAAGTTGACACTCCTCCTCTAATAGATGTCTCTAAGTTTTCTTCCTATAGTAAACTTCTTCATCACACTTTAAATTTAAAACTTTCCCTGTTCAGTATAGAACCATTCCTGTTTATGCTGCTTGGTATGGTGCCACTTGGGAAAGGTTAATACAGACAGTGAAACAATGTTTGTATAAGGTATTGGGTAGGTCTGTTCCTTCCCTGGCAGAGATTACCACTCTTTTGTCTGATGTTCAAAATTTTTTGAACAATAGACCACTAACTTATCGTTCTTGTGAAAATGAGGTAGATGTTATTACCCCAAATAATTTTCTTATTGGAAGGACCATTCCTTACTTGATGTTTGGAGACTTGGAACAAGTCCCTGAATGGGAATCAGGAGAAGACTACCCTTCTCTTCTCAACTTGGTTATGGAATGTAGGGATTATTTCTATGAAGAGTTCAAGAAACGATGGTTGACAGAGTACTTGGTCAGCTTAAGGGATAGAGCTGCATATCACAGTTCTAGAAGCTGGGAAAAGGGAGATATTGCCTTTTTGAAACTCCCCTTCAAGACCAGACCCTTCTGGCCCTTAGTTCGTATTGTGGAAACTTTTCCTGACCAAGACAAGGTGATACGTACAGTCTCTGTTGTTAAGCCTGATGGAAACTCTATAAAAGTGAACATCAAACTTTTAATCCCTCTAGAGCTCCATGCTGAGTTGAGTTCCAGTCTTGAGGATGAATCCCCTGGGGTTCCTAATGATCAGGCTAGAGAGTCTGAACCCTTTGAAGAGGTCTCAGACGCAGAGGAGGTTAACTCTTTACAAGACGATTGTGTCTCTGGAACCTACCTCTGTGAGGCCAACTCGTGGGACTGCACGCTCTTTTACGTCACGCCAAAGCCACTCGATAGTTTGAGTGTGTACCTCCTGGCCTCCTGGTTCAGTTCTCTCAGAAACTCTAGAGAGGCTTTGTTGTTTTTATAACATCACTTGTTAACATCACCTGGAATGGGAGAACACCCGGTGCACAAAGTGATGTTCATCATGTAACTGACATTTCAACTGGACCGGGCAGACGACAAACACTTGATAAACGACAAGATGGCGTCCCTATCCTATGCTAGCGACTTCGTTCGTTAGTATATTTCCTTGTCGTAAGACATTTTTTTTCCGCCAAGAACATTGCATATTACATTCATGTATTATAATTCACAAATTTAATATCTAATTTTCAAATGCGATATCGCGTAGTTGTGCACAAGTAAAATAAAACCCTCATGAACATATTTGCGCATGATCGTTCGCACTGCCATTATCC
>NC_134810.1:1365305-1367805 GCF_046742065.1 Oratosquilla oratoria | reverse complement strand
TTCCATATGTGACACTCTTCACGTTTATATCCTTCTTAGTCAGGAACATAACTCCACCCCCTTGTTTTATCTCTGTTTCTAATCCAATAATTATATGCATTGTGTCCTATGTTGTTGGGTGGTAGTGGACCTTTTAATTTTGTCTCTACAATTCCCATCATGTCCGGTTGTTTTTCCTTCAGATACTCGTTCAGTTCATTCAGTCCTGTTATCAATCTATTTATATTTGTGTAGGACACTCTTAACTTTCTGTTATTTCCATTGTATTCTCTGTTTCTTTTTTGTTTCTCTCTGTTATGGTCCATTTCTTCACTTTCATATTCACTACTCTCCAGTAGAATTCTTCTTTTTCTGACTCCGTTCTGGTCTCGTTTTTTTTCTTTAGCTCCTTTTCTTTTCATTTTTTCTTCCTCTCTTTCCTCTTTATTCATTTCTCTTTTTATCCATACCTTTTTATATTGTTCACTTGCTGCTAGCTTCCCTGTTTTTGCTAAGATATTCTCTGCTGTTGTTTGTGACCTGAATTTAATCTTAATTGGTCTGGTCTTATATGTACTATATTTTCCGAGCCTAAACATCTCTTCGATTGGTTTCATTATTTCAGGTTCATCTTCCTGAACTAATTCTAATAAACTGTTTGCTTTTTCTTTTTCCTCACTGATTCTTGAAGTTCTATCTAGGTTATGTTTCTCTTCCATTCCTAATATAATTATACATTTCTTTTTATTTGCATAGTCTTTTACTATAATCTCCTTCTGTCTCATCACTTTGATAACTGAGTCTTCAGTTTGTTCTTTCATTTGCTGTTTAATTATATCAGTAAATGCCACTTTACTGTTTTCCTGGATTATTCTCCAACCCTGTGCTTCTTTGCTATGGCCACTTTAGTGTCTTTATTGTTCCTTTTTAATTCTTCATTCTCCTCTTTTACTTCTTTTAACTGTCTTTTTAATTCTTCTATTTCATTAGTTAAATTTTTGTTCGCCTTCTCTAGTTCTTCAAATTTTTCAACTCTGCGCAATGTTGGTTACGATACCGAACCTGTCTTCCCAATGTTCGATCATCTTATCAAGTTTCTCCTCTAGTCTTGTCAATCGGGGGAGGTTGGTATCCGCCCCACCCTCTAATCTCCTGGCCTCCTGGACCATGTCTCTCTCTTCCTCATTTCCTTCCATTTACCTCAATATCCCTTCCCTTCTCCTTCTCTATCACTCCCCCACTACTCCACGAGCACTCCCCTTCTTTATAAATACAATAAGGCACTTCCTGGACGTTGAGATCCACGTAGATTTTCCTTTTTCCTCGTAACACCAATTCTCGCCGTCCATTCGACGCAAGGTGTGTGTGTGTGTGTGTGTGTGTGTGTGTGTGTGTGTGTGTGTGTGTGTGTGTGTGTGTGTGTGTGTGTGTGTGTGTGTGTGTGTGTGCGTGTGTGTGTGTGTGTGTGTGTGTGTGTGTGTGTGTGTGTGTGTGTGTGTGTGTGTGTGTGTGTGTGTGTGTGTGTGCGTATCTGTATGTGTGTGTGTGTGTGTGTGTGTGTGTGTGTGTGTGTGTGTGTATGCGTGTGTGCGTGTGGTGTGTGTGTGTGTGTGTGTGTGTGTGTTTGCGTGTGTGCGTGTTTTTTGTGTGTACACCTTGTCGTAAAGTAATGAAGAGAACATACGGTGTTCATTAGCTCTGATTTTTTTTTATAAATAAAACAATATGGACAAGTTCGTCACACTTATGAGTATATGTTTTGATAGCAGATTATTTTATTCAGCCTCGTGATAACCATTTATCTGAAATGCTGAAATTTTTACATGTTAATGTTAAAATCTGTACATGTTAAACCATTTCTTTCGTTCCCACGCAGACAATTACCACAAAAACATCATAACTACAATATCTTGCTTCTGTGTAAAGCCAGACAATATGAATTCGCTTAAATGAAACATTTACCTCTATATGATTAAATCCTGAATTAGTTCAAATAGTTTAACTATCCATAACAAGTGTTGGTGATGGAATTAAGAAGAACTTGGCGTTTGAGGATTAGAGATTGATCTAGTTTGAATGACTGAATGCTCAATTCACTCAACCCAGAAACTGCGATTTCGTCAATCAAAATGTTCTGCAATAAAGAATAGTTACAATAAGTTACTTTGTTATGATAGTAAAACATGAAAGCCGAAATAAAAACGTTTGGTTTATAAGAAGATCAGATGCAAAACATAATCAAACAAAAAATTAAAAGGTAAATTAATAAATCATATGAATCTTGTCAAATATGAGTTAAAAAAAAGAACACAATAAAGTAAGATAAAACAAAATAATACAAAATGGAATAGAATAAGATTAAATCAAGATTATAAGATAAAAAATATAAAACAAAACTAGACAAAAATAAAATTAGATACAAACAACAAAGATAATAAACAAGTAGTTCAATATATAGACAAGTAAATAAATAAATAATTAAATAAATAGATAAATGAATAGATAAATAAGTATATGAATG
>NC_134810.1:1345305-1355305 GCF_046742065.1 Oratosquilla oratoria | reverse complement strand
CTCAGATATGAAATCGCTGAAAAGAGGAGTACCGCAGGGGAGTGTATTGGGGCCAATACTGTTCTGTATATATACTGCTGATTTGGCGAACGTACTGAGAAGACATAGGGTTACATTCAAACTATTTGCAGACGACACTCAGTTTTATATATCTCTGAACAATGTGCGGAGTGTGGAGGCTAAGATATCAGATATTATGTTGGATATTGGTAAATAGATGAGTTCACGACAATTGAAATTGAATACAAATAAAACAGAATGTTTGGTGGTTGGCAGGCAATTTGATTTTGAGAGACTAAAAATTCGCGATTTATGCATTAATGAAATAGAATTGCCAATGAGTGACAGTGTAAAGGATTTGGGAGTGTTACTGGACAGTGATTTATCCTTTAAAAGCCAAATTGAACAGACAGTGAGAATTGCGGGTTACCACTTACGGAATATTTCTTTTGTAAAGAAGTATCTTGATGAAAAGACAATGAAAATGCTTGTTCATAATCATGTCCTAAGCAAGCTGGACTATCGTAATTCATTATATTATGGCCTTCCGAACTATTTGCTGAAAAAGCTACAATTGATAATGAATAGAGCTGCTAGACTGATTACTGGACAATCATGGCGTAAAAAAATTACTACAGCACTGATAAAATTACACTGGTTACCAGTCAAGGCTAGAATTATTTATAAGCAATGTGTCATGGTATATCATGCATTGAAATTTGGTAAACCGCTATACATGAGTAATATGTTGAAGAGGTTTAAAGTTGACACAACAATTACCTTAAGACACAGTGTTGAAATGCATAGACTTGATAAACTGCGGTACTAAAGAGAAGCTGGTCGTAGAGCTTTCAGTAGAAGTGCTCCACGGCTCTACAATCAACTCCCACAGAGGATTAAAATGGAACAAAATGTGGCTACATTTAAGAAGAAATTGAAGACTTTTCTTTTTACGGACTGCTATGACTTCGATAACCAATTAGTGACTGCAGCTTACTCTTGTTGATGAAACATTGAGGAGGGAGCGAAGAGCGCTGTATCAACAGTGGAATTGCTCCCGAGATATTCTTCAATCAAGTAATCAAGTAAGTAAAGTAATCAAGTGTGTGTGTGTGTGTGTGTGTGTGTGTGTGTGTGTGTGTGTGTGTGTGTGTGTGTGTGTGTGTGTGCGTGTGTGTGTGTGTGTGTGTGTGTGTGTGTGTGTGTGTGAGTGTGTGTGTGTGTGTGTGTGTGTGTGTGTGTGTGTGTGTGTGTGTGTGTGTGTGTGTGTGTGTGTGTGTGTGTGTGTGGTGTGTGTGTGTGTGTGTGTGTGTGTGTGTGTGTGTGTGTGTGTGTGTGTGTGTGTGTGTGTGTGTGTGTGTGTGTGTGTGTGTGTGTGTGTGTGTGTGTGTGTGTGTGTGTGTGTGTGTGTGTGTGTGTGTGTGTGTGTGATTCACTATGGTTTTGGATCACGTGATGAACTCATGACGTGTGTGCATGTGTGTGTGATTCACCATGGTCCTGGATCACGTGTTGAACTAGTGACGTGTGTGTGTGTTTGTGTATGTGCGTGCGGGTGTGTGTATGTGTGTGTTTGTGTGTTTGTGTGTGTGTGTGTGTGTGTGTGTGTGTGTGTGTGTGTGTGTGTGTGTGTGTGTGTGTGTGTGTGTGTGTGTGTGTGTGTGTGTGTGTGTGTTTGTGTGTGTGTGTGTATGTGTGTGTGTGTGTGTGTGTGTGTGTGTGTGTGTGTGTGTGTGTGTGTGTGTGTGTGTGTGTGTGTGTTTGTGTGTGTGTGTATTTACGTAGTTGTATTATACGGGAAGGGGAGCTATGCTCGTGATGATCCGTTTTTTTATCTCGCAAGATCAAGTTTGTTCTTAAATTCTTGTATTGTGTTTGCACACAATATATATATTTTTTTATCCAATTTGTTCTATTTATCTATCCGTCTGTATAGGAAGCTGTTCTTTTTTAGGTCTCTTCTTTAGTTTTCTTTTTTGAGTTTCATTGCATGTAATCTTTTTTTTTTTCTCTGTCCCACTTTAATAAGTCCTCTCTATCAAAGCGTTCTTTTCCTTTCATAATTCTGTAGATGAGTTAGTAGGCCCTCACGTTTTCTTCTATGTTCCAGGGTTGGCAAGTCTTTGTTCAAATGTCAGGTTTGAAAGTGTTGGGGCCATCTTTGTCGTTGCTCTTTGTATTCTTTATAAAAAAAATTATGTTTTTTTGTACTTGGTGACTATATCAGCTCTGCATATTCCAGTTTTGGCCTTATCCGTGTTTGTAATATTTTCATAATAATTTCCTTCTCCAGGTATTTACAGGCCACTTTTATTGATCTCATGTTTCTCCGACTGTTTGATTTTCATTTATTATTAGTTATATGTCAATTTATTATTATTTACTATTTACCTGTTTGTTTATTATTTAACTATACCTATGTATTTATTTATGTATTTTATTTGTTATTTACATTATTATAGTTTTTATTTGTTATTTTATTATTATTGTTATTATTATGATTTTTTTCGCATCCGACCTAGA
The DNA here is from genome assembly GCF_046742065.1 of Oratosquilla oratoria. Taxonomy (NCBI): domain Eukaryota; kingdom Metazoa; phylum Arthropoda; class Malacostraca; order Stomatopoda; family Squillidae; genus Oratosquilla; species Oratosquilla oratoria. Next base: position 1,352,782 of record NC_134810.1, on the reverse strand, counting down.
TATGGACCAAAAGGTCTCCTGTCGGCATGCTCCGCCTTTGTAATCCTTTATATATTTATCTAGCGATATGTCTTTGGGGATGATTACTCCTAGGTTCCTTTCAGAATTTACTTTCTTTACTTCTTTTCCGTCAATTTCATACTGTTTTGATATTCTATTCTTGCTTTTCCCATATTCAATTATACCTCCCAACTCTTGCTCCACTCTGAGACTTTGTTCAGATCACTCTGTAATGAGTCACAGTCTATTTTGAAGTTTATTCTCTTTAATAATTTTGCGTCATCCGCAAAGCAGTTCATGTAACTTTCAATACCTTCACCCATTGGATTTAGATATATAGCAAACATTATCGGAGCTAATACTAGCCCCTGCGGGACACCACTACTCATTTCTTTCCATTTTGAATATTTGTCTCTTAGCACTAGGCTACTCTCATTTTTCTTCCATGTAGGAAGTCTTCCGTTCAACCCAATAGTTTCCCATGTATGAATCCTATTGTTTCCAGTTTATCTAGCAATTTTCTGTGTGGTACCTTATCAAATGCCTTTTGTAGATCCAGGAAGGCACAGTCTGCCCAGCCATCGCTTTCTTGCAATATATCTATCATTCTTGAATAGAAACAAATCAAATTAGTGGTACATGATCTTCCCTGTCTGAATCCAAATTGCCTTGGTTTCAATATATTATTCTCCTCCAGATATTTTGTCCATCTATCTTTGATGATTTTCTCACAAATGTTAACTAGTGTACTCGTTAGGGACACCGGTCGATAATTTGTTTTTCTTCCTTATTTCCCCTCTTACATATTGGTAGTATACTGGCATTTTTCCTGTCTCCTGGTAGTTTTCCTTCTTTCAGTGATCATTCAATTATTTTGTATATTTTTCCTGTTCGTCTGTACATTCCTTTAGTATCCAGTTTGCAAATATGTGCGGGCCATGTGACTTGTTAACGTCAAGCTTTACTATTTGATTCTTTATCTCATTCTGAAAAGTATTTAATTTCTTCTTTGGAGGAACTCTTACTTCAGTTCTTTGATCAGTTTTGTAGATTTTTTTGTCCTCTTTTGTGAATACAGATTTGAAATGTTTGTTCATAATATCTGCCAATTCTATATATTCTGCGTATTCCATGTTACCTTGACGTAATTTAAGTATTTCCTGTTCATTTTTTAGTTTGCCGTTTACATATCTATAAAATAATTTGGGTTGATCTTTACATTTGTTTATTATGTCCTTTTCATAATTAAATTTTTCTTCTGTACGTATTTTACATATATATTTCTTAGTTTGGTGTATATTTTCCATTTCTCAGATTTTTTCCATCTTTTCTAGGCTTTATCTCTTCTGTCTTTTGCCTCACTGCACTTTTTATTATAACAGGTTTTTATATATATATATACCCTTTCTTGTTTTCGTATAGGTACATACTTATCTGCTCCTTCATTATAGATTTCCTTCCAAATTGTTCATATCTCTTCTACCTTTGTTTCTTCATTACCATTTTTTCCCAATTTGCTTCTTGAAAAGTTTTCTAAGTTTCCCAGAATCTATGATTTTATGTATTAGTCTTCCTTTTCTATGTTTTTCGTTAATTTCTATATTTGTTTCTTCATTTAATTTTAGTTCTAGTAGTATGTGATCACTTTTTCATATTGGTGTCTTGTATTCGATTTTATCAACAATTTTGGGTTCTGATGTGAATATCAAATCCAATCTTGAGGGTTCATCGTCATTTCTACATTTGGTATTTTCCTTGACCCATTGCGCCAATGTGTAATCAATGGTCATTTCTAGTAATATGTTTCCCCAGTGACCTTCTCCACCTTTCACAGTAATTTCTTCCCAACATATTTCTTTCAAGTTGATATCACCCATAATTACCAGATTTACTCCTTTCTTTAGCATTTCATTTAGTGTTTTTCTTGTGTCTTCCAGCATTTTGGAGTATTCACTTTCATTCCATGCGTGAGTTTTAGGCGGGACATAAATCACTACATACTTTCTATTTTTCATAACTCTATCCTCAACTCTTATCATAATCAACTCCACATTGTTCTCTTCTTCTGTGATTTTTGTGGTATTTAGGCCTTTCCTGGTTAGCAACATGACTCCACCCTGCTTTGTTTTTCTATTGCTGACCCAGCAATTATATAATCCTCTTCTTATACCGGTCGGTGCGTGCTCTGATCGGGTTGATGGTATTGTGGTGCAGCACCTGTAGCCGTAGTCGTGGTACATGTGGAAGTAGCAGGTTTCGGTGCCGAGGATGTTTAACTAGGGTGACCGCAAACGACCTCAGACACTGAAGATAGCTGTCAGCAAGGGTAGGAAGTCCAAGTGTGGTGAGTGTGCTGATAGGTGGTGTATTCTTTGCCAAAGCTTGTGCGACAGGCTCTTTTCTGCACTTTCTCCATCTGTCGCTGCTGCGTGACTGTGTGTGAGGAGGCCCAGGAAGGTGAAGCGTACATCAACTTCGGTAAAATGAAGGAAGTGTAAATGGTCTTGAGATCTTCAGCCTGTGCCCCTAATAAACTCAGTCGATGCAGCATATACAGCTTGTTGGAGGCTGCCCTGACTGTGTTCTCCTTCCAAGTCAACTTATTGTCGATAGTTATGTCCAGCAATTTAGTTGACTGAACTACTTGTTGGGGATAGCCTTCAATTGTCAGCAGGGGAGGGGGGAGAACGTCATTTGAGGTGTGGAAGTGCATTACCACAGTTTTCTTGTGATTGATGGGGACTCTGTTGTGCATTGTTCATGTGTGTAGCTTGCCCAGCGTGTCTTGCAGTGGGCTGTAGCTCAGTTCAATGTTGGACACAGGGATCCCCATCGTGCAGTTATCAACATATTTCCACCTGTGCAGTCTGCTTCCCAGGGGATCGTTGATGAGTATTAGGAAATACAGTAGCCCCATTCTTGTTCCCTGTGGTACCCCACAGGAGAGGTGCTGGACTGCAGAGACGTGTCCCTGATATTTGACAGCTTGACAACGGTCCGTTAGGAAGTCAGGTAGCCAAGCCACCATGGAGGTAGGAAGGCCAAGGTGGATGGCTTTGGTGATGATAATGGTGCGATCAACAAAGTCGAAGGTTTTCCTGAAGTCAATGAACGCCACTGTAAGTGAAGTCTTGCGCTGTTCGAGATTCTTATAGATAAAGTCAAGGAAGCTAATAAGATAGTGAGTGGTGGAGAAAGTTTTCATGTTACCAAACTGCTGAGGATCAATAAATTTAATGATTTTGAAGTATAGGTCTAATATCACTAAAGGATTGGGGATTGGAAGATTTGGGGACGGGAGTAATGAAGCCTCTCTTCCAATCCGTGGGACATTTACCTTGCTGAAGTGAGGCATTGATTAATTATTGAACAGATCGGGATGGCAAGTTCACAAGTGTGTGTGTGTGTGTGTGTGTGTGTGTGTGTGTGTGTGTGTGTGTGTGTGTGTGTGTGTGTGTGTGTGTGTGTGTGTGTGTGTGTGTGTGTGTGTGTGTGTGTGTGTGTGTGTGTGTGTGTGTGTGTGTGTGTGTGTGTGTGCATGTGTGAAAGTGTGTGTGTATTCACTTGGTCTTTGGATCACGTGGTGGACTCGTGATCGACAGCTATTTCCCTCCTGTAGGAGAGCTCAGAGCTCGTAGGTCCGATCTATGGGTAATGCTATGACCTTGCACACACACACACACCCAACTCCCCGCCCACGAGAGTCAGAGTAACGACCCGAGGCACAGCGATACCGAAATAATTTCGGCCCTGGGCAGGATTCGAACTGGGTGCTGGGAGCATTTCTGCTTCCCAGTTCAGCGCTCTACCAACTATGTGTGTGTGTGTGTGTGTGTGTGTGTGTGTGTGTGTGTGTGTGTGTGTGTGTGTGTGTGTGTGTGTGTGTGTGTGTGTGTGTGTGTGTGTGTGTGTGTGTGTGTGTGTGTGTGTGTGTGTGTGTGTGTGTGTGTGTGTGTGTGTGTGTGTCTGTGTCTGTGTGCGTTTGTGTGTGTGTGTGTGTGTGTATGTGTGTGTGCGTGTGTGTGTGTGTGTGTGTGTGTGTGTGTGTGTGTGTGTGTGTGTGTGTGTGTGTGTGTGTGTGTGCGTGCGTGTGTGTGTGTTTGTGTGTGTGTGTGTGTGTGTGTGTGTGTGTGTGTGTGTGTGTGTGTGTGTGTGTGTGTGTGAGAGAGAGAGAGAGAGAGAGAGAGTTGTTTTAAATGGAAAAACTTCTAGATGGAAAAATGTTACAAGTGGAGTTCCTCAGGGTTCCGTTCTTGGGCCACTTCTATTCATAGTATATATAAATTATATAGACCATGGAGTAAAATCTACTGTTTCCAAACTTGCTGATGATACAAAACTGTGCGGAATGGCAAATGATCACTTAAACCAATAAAATATTCAAGAAGATTTAGATAAATTACAGCAATGGTCTGAAAAGTGGCTAATGAAATTTAACATAAGTAAATGCAAGGTAATGCAAATAGGTAAAAATAACAGTAAATACGATTACAAGTTATTTGGAAATTCGTTAACAAAAGTGGATAGTGAAAAAAATCTCGGCGTAATTATCTGTAACGACCTCAAATCATCCAAGTAGTGTATTCCAGCATCTGAGAAAGCAAATAAGATTCTAGAACTGATTGCGCGATCTTTTGATTTCAAAAGTCCATCACTCATTAACAAACTATATAAATCGTTATTTCGTCCACATTTGGAATATGCTGTTTCCGTATGGTCACCAAATCTCATTAAAGACATTGACAGACTGGAGAAAGTACAATGGTAAGCCACAAAACTGATTCCAAATATCAAAAATAAATCATACGAAAATCGACTAAAACATATTATGTTTTCCCTAAAAAAGCGTTGACTCAAAGATGACTTGATACAGGTCTTTAAAATTCTAAAGGGAATTGACAACGTCAAAAGTGACAAAATTTTCACATTGAATGAGAATCAGACAAGAAACAATGGTCTCAAACTGTCCGGAAATAGATTCAATTTGGAAGTAGGTAGAAACAACTTTGCCAACCGTGTAGTTAATGAATGGAATAAACTTCCTGCACAGTTGTGCAGTGTAGTTCAGTTCGAAGCTTTAAGAATCATTTAGATAAACACCTAACCAAGATGCTGTAATGATTATCATTTATTTTATATTATTTGTTTTTGTTCTGTTATCATTTGTCTGTTTGATTTTCATTTATTATTAGTTATATGTCAATTTATTATTATTTACTATTTACCTGTTTGTTTATTATCTAACTATACCTATGCATTTATTTATGTATTTTATTAGGTATTCACATTATTATATATATATATTTTTTTTTCGCATCCGACCTAGATATGGACCAAAAGGTCTCCTGTCGATATGCTCCGCCTTTGTAATTGTTTGTAATCCTTTGTGTGTGTGTGTGTGTGTGTGTGTGTGTGTGTGTGTGTGTGTGTGTGTGTGTGTGTGTGTGTGTGTGTGTGTGTGTGTGTGTGTGTGTGTGTGTGTGTGTGTGTGTGTGTGTGTGTGTGTGTGTGTGTGTGTGTGTGTGTGTGTGTGTGTGTGTGTGTGTGTGTATTCACTTGGTCTTTGGATCACGTGTTGGACTCGTGATCGACAGCTATTTCCCTCCTGGAAGAGAGCTCAGAGCTCGTAGGTCCGAACTATGGGTAATGCTATGACCTTGCACACACACACACACACCCAACTCCCCGCCCACGAGAGTCAGAGTAACGACCCGAGGCACAGCGATACCGAAATAATTTCGGCCCTGGGCAGGATTCGAACTGGGTACTGGGAGCACTTCTGCTTCCCAGTTCAGCGCTTTACCAACTGTGCCACCGTGTGTGTGTGTGTGTGTGTGTGTGTGTGTGTGTGTGTGTGTGTGTGTGTGTGTGTGTGTGTGTGTGTGTGTGTGTGTGTGTGTGTGTGTGTGTGTGTGTGTGTGTGTGTGTGTGTGTGTGTGTGCCTTTGTGTTCTTCTAACAAAAGACCCTTTATATTCATTGAAAAAAGAAGAGAATAGAAAACATGACGCGTTAAACAGGAGTCATCGGCTGGAACAGGCAAAGATCTCATTTCCTTTAGTCAGGCAAAGTCAAGCAGGATTGGTCAAAACTAGTGCTGGGCAAATATCGCTAATTTCAATATCGAAATTATTGGGGAACAACAATACAGTTACCGAAATTACCGAAGGTTTACCGGTAAAAGAATCATGAGGTAGTAGTGACGTCCCAAGTTCGAGTCGAGTTCGAAAAATCAATGTTTTTGTCCTTTAATAAGCTATATCTCTGGTTCTATTTTACATATTGTTTTTATTGTTATGTCATTGTAAAGGGAAAAGGTCATACTTTAATTGGTGCTACTAAAGTCTGCTATCTACCGCGCGAGTAAGTGAATGGAGGGTGTCTGAGGGTGGGTGTGGTGTATACATTTTTGTTCGCGTGTCTGCATGCATGGGTTCATGTTTGGAGGTGGTAGTGGTAGGCAGCTACCGGTAAAGTTACAGGTTTTATCCAACAACCTTAACGATAGCTTACCGGCAAACATTCTGCTACCGTTAAAGCTTCGTTAACCGATAACTCGATAAGCATAACATTCAGAGAGCGGTAAGCACGTCTCGGCTTGGTGGTACTGAGTGACGGTAGTGATGAGCCCAGTGACCCGCTAATTTTACCGGTTAAACTTTTACCATTAAGCAAGTATGTACCGCTAAGGTCTCGGTCATTTTTTTTTTTTTTTTACCATTAAAACCGTTTTTTCGGCACTTTTTTAATTTCTCAATATAATTAATGCTATATCTGTGATCAGCATACGAAACTGTATTAATTGTGTAAGTTTCATAAAAAAATCCTCGTGCCGCCAAACGAAGACCCATATAGTATATGGGTCTTCGTTTGGCGACACGCGGAATTTTTTTTATGAAACTTTCACAAATAATAGTTTCGTATGCTGATCACAGAAATAACATTAATTCTATTGAGAAATTAAAAGGAGTGCCGAAAAAACGGTTTTAATGATAAAAACTTACCGAGAACTTAGCGGTACATACTTGCTTAATGATAAAAGTTTAACCGGTAAAATTAGCGGGGCACTGGGCCTGTCACCAGCGTCATTCAGTACCACCAAGCCGAGACGTGCTTACCGCTCTCTGAGTGTTATGGTATAGCTTATCGAGTTATCGGTTAACGAAGCTTTACCGGTTAACGAAGCTTTACCGGTAGCAGAATTTTTGTCGGTAAGCTATAATTGAGTTTGTTGTCGATAAAACCGGTAATTTCACCGGTAGCTGCCCACCACTAGTAGTGACAGGCCCAGTGCCCCGCTAATTTTACCGGTTAAACTTTTACCATTAAGCAAGTATGTACCGCTAAGGTCTCGGTCATTTTTTTTTTTACCATTAAAACCGTTTTTTTTTCGACACTTTTTTAATTTCTCAATAGAATTAATGTTATTTCTGTGATCAGCATACGAAACTGCATTAATTGTGAAAGTTTCATAAAAA
>NC_134810.1:1337805-1340305 GCF_046742065.1 Oratosquilla oratoria | reverse complement strand
GTAAAAAAATGGAAAATAAAGAAGGGATAAAGGCCAACCTGCTAAACTAAATAGAAGGACTTCCTGAATGGTAGTAGTATGAGAGTTATAATCAGAGAAAAATATTCAGGTTGGAAGGAGGTGATTAGTAGAGTTCCACTAACGTTTACTATTTATGTGATTGACATGGATGATGATGTGGAATGTTACATGAGCTTCTTTGCAGACGACGCTAAATTGTTGAGGAAAGTAAAAACCGAAACGGATTGCATCTCACTACAGGACGACCTGAATAAGGTTTGGAAGTGGAGTCAGAAATGGGAGGTGGACTTCAACATTAAGTAGAGCAGCATAATGGAGTTTGGAAAAAGTAAAAATAGAATATCAGGACAATATAAAATATATGGAATTGGAACTAAGGAGGTAAAGAAAGTGGGATCTGAAAAAGATCTGGGAGTAGTTATCTCAAACGATTTATCCTCTGATAAACAAATAAACAAGGTTTTCGGAAAATCCTATTTGGACGAAGAAATTATAAAAAATATATACTAATCACATACAAATATATGATGTTTTCAAGTCTGTAAAAGACCCATTAAGATTTTATGTGAGAGTACTTAGGAGGTAGAATCACCAGTTTCATTAATCTGTTCAATTCAGGAAGAAACAGAATTGGGAGAGAGATACAAGAGTCAACTAGAGCCTACTTATTGTCCAAATCTAGAAGTAAGCTTGATTGCATTGTTTGTGAAACACAATAAAGCAATGACCATGCCGGGGGACGTCTTGGGCAGAACAACTGTTTTAAAACATCATATCAAACTAACACCAGGGAATCATGCTGTGAATCACGAATTAAATTATGTCTTTCGATGTGCTCCCTGAGTCTATTTACTATTACTGATTCAAGCATTTTTCCTATAACCGATGTCAAACTGATTGACCTGTAGTTGCATATAGACGATCTATCTCCCTTCTTAAAAATAGGAATAACGTTTGCTTGCCTCCAAGCAGTAGGCACATAACCAGTGTCTACTGATTTATTAGATATTCCAGTTAACTGGTCGCAGATTTTAAATTTACAGCCCTTTAGCATTCTCGAAAACAATTCGTCTGGACCCGGGGATTTTGTAGCTTTAAGTCTTTCAATCTGCTTGACTACTTCTACTTTACTAATGCTGATATTAGATAGGCCACTTTCTTCATCCCCTCTGAAAATCGGATCGCAGTCAGGTACTTTAACCTCTCATTAGTAAACACCGATGGGAAATAATTGTCAAACCCCTCACTCATTTTTTCCTCCGATTCTATCATGACATTTTCATCGTTTTTAATTGGTCCTATTCTTTTTTTTTCTATAGAAATGAAAGAAACCCTTTGGGTTGGATCTTGCTTGACTAGCAACCTTAATTTCATAATTACATTTCGCTGTACGTGTACTCTTTTCAACCAGCTTTGCCATTTCGTTATATCTTGATCGAAGGTGTGTTTCCCCGTTTTCTATTTTTACGTAAAGTCCTCTTTTCATTCCGATCTTATGTTTCAATCTGTCAGTCATCCATTTGGTAGTAGTAGTATTTTTCCGTATTGGCTTCAGGGGGATAAATGTATTTTGTGCATTAATAATTAAATCAGTTAGATTGTTATACATTTCATCCAAATCACTGACCTCTTTGTTGAGCCATTGCCCCCAAATGACCTCACCTAAGGTATGCATATTACCCTCCGTGACCCGATCCCTGGTCATGACCTGACCCCCTGTTACGCACCGAGACTCGACACTGTCCGAAACGTCCGCAACATCCGCATGACATTTCATATTCAATTTCAAATAGGTTTTTATGTTGTCAAATTTTGCTCTCCTGAAGTCTGGTACTTGGACGTTATTCGTACTTTTTAATTCTTCCCAAATAATATTAAATCTTATTTCTTGATGATCGCTAGAGCCAAGACTATCTCCCACTTTTACGTTACACATTAGGTGCTCACTATTAGTTAAAACTAAGTCCAGAATATTTACTCCTCTCGTAGGATCGGTAATCACTTGTTTTAGGGAATTATCCTGCACCACATTTAGGAATTTCTTTGTTTCCTGATCTCCTATTAAAGTTTCCCAGCCAATGTTTCTATAATTAAAATCTCCCATGATCACAACGTTTTTGTACTGGGACGCTCTGTGAATTTCATGAATCAGGGGATCAGTCTGCTCAATGCTGAGGTTAGGAGGTCTGTATAACAAGCGAATAATAACTTTCTTATTCTTGCCTATAACTTCTACCCAAATGGATTCCGTACAGTTCTCTTCCTTGATAGGATTGTTGATAATACAGTTTATTGTATTTTCAACGAAAAGTGCTACACCTACCCCCCTCCTGCCAACCCTATCCTTGTGAAAAACTTATATCCTTCTGTTTCGATTTCCGGAAAGAAATTTTTATCTACCATGTTGATCCAGGACTCAGTAGTAGCTATAATATCGAACTTTTCTACGCATGCTTTACCTTGCAGCAAATAAATTTTG
>NC_134810.1:1307805-1312805 GCF_046742065.1 Oratosquilla oratoria | reverse complement strand
GTCGACATCAATGAAGAACTCCACAAGAAACCGTGCTCGGTAGAAGAACTTAGACAAAAGATCCTACAAGTCATCAACGGGTACACTGGCCACAGAGCACTGTGTACGGATGGTTCCAAGTGTGACCGTAAAACAGGGACAGGGTTATATAGCTCCACATCCCGGATATGTTCAGATTGCCGCACCATACGAGCATTTATAGTGCCGAACTCTTCGGAATATCCAAAGCGATAGAAAAGGCTCAATCTGACACACATAGTAACTGTTATTTTCTCAGATTATTTTATTGCATTACAGTCAATTAAGTCAGGTAACAAAATGGGGAATTCTCTCTTGGGCAAAATCATTAGCGCACTCTCGACGACCAAGTCCATTACTCTCTCTTAGGAACAAGAAAGCGGACACGCTAGCCAAATCTGCGTTAGAGAATGACTTTATCATAGACATAAGCACTTTCAATTCTATCGTAAGAAAACAATTACACTCCCACTTGCAACACCAGTGGGACAATCGCCACACCACACACAAACAAAATGAGCACATTACATCATACAGAAGCAATAGACGGGAGGAAATCGCCATAGCAAGGCTGAGGACGAATTCCACCTACATCACCCACCTAAATCCTTACATCGCTGGCGCATTTCCTCCTCAGTGCAACACCTGCAACACTACACTATCTATAAGACACATACTCATACACTGCAAGAAATATAACACACAGCGCCAGGCGCTTATACATCACTGCAGACTCAACAACATTCAGTTAAACGTGAGAAATCTTTTGGACAATGACTGTTTCCTTGTTAACAAAGTAGTGTTGTGGACTGTTGTGGAAATTGTAATGGTAAATAAGATAGGATCGCGGGTTCACACCAGGCTTAATGACCCCTTTATGGGTCGATAGCCTTAAGATAGAAAAAAAATATCCTACGAATTCACTCTTGTAACAAGACTTTATTCTGGTTAGGTTAGACCCATGGGAAGTTTTCTTTTAAATTATCATCCACATAACCCTTTTTCTCAATTAGATTTTTATTCTTATTATGTAATTGACATACATTACATGTTTTTGGTCTATTAGACCCACATATATCCCATTTCCTTGTGTTAATAATGTTAATGTATATATTTACACGTTTTCGTTTTCTGTTTATATATATCAATATATTGTTCTTTTCTAAACTTCATGTTCAATATGCCTTCTGGAATCTTTTCATTATTTATTATCCTACCTCTAGTCCTACAGTAAATTGCCCGACTGATTAAAGTCCTCTTTTATCCAGAGAAGGTATGTTATGTCATTATGTTAAAAATGAGAAAAATCACCAAAAGAACATTTCAGGTAATGTTTATAGTTCCAATTAATACTATGAGCTTCTAAACCTATTTACATGATTAGAATTACATTCACTGATAAAAACAAAAAGAAAAGAAAATTAGAAATGGATTCAGTGACTGAGCAAAATTTCCTTAGGCGAGCATTTCCAACAAAGATATTTTTATAATCTAGAAAGGTAAGGTCTCGTTCTTTTCTTTCCAGCGATTTAAATAATCTTACCTGGTCTGGAGTCAAGCCAATTATCCAATAATAGAGTCTTTTCATATTTTGCGTTCTCTGTTGAGTGGATGGTAAAGGGAATTGTGCATACAGGTTACATTAGTTTGTACATTCAGACAAACGTAATCACACATGTGTACATGTGTATACACGCAATTACATATGTATCCATGCATGTCCATATATCTACACACACACATACACTCACGCGTATACATACGTGCGCGGCTCGGCGGTGCAGTGGTACCGTTCGTAACCGCTAATCCAGCAGTACGAGTTCGATTCTCATCCGAGACTGAAATAATTTCAGTGTCACTGCGATGCGAGCCGACACTCCAGCTCTCGTGGACGAGGATTTACGGGTGCGTGTGTGTGAGTTAACGGCATTACCTATAGATCGGGCAAAAATGTTAGTTCCCATCCGGAAGGATACCTGTCGGTTACGATTCCAACAAGTGATCTAAGACCATGGTGAATCACACTATCACACATTCACATACTTACACACACACACACACACACACACACACACACACACACACACACACACACACACACACACACACACACACACACACACACGCACACACGCACACACACACTCACACACATACACACACACACACAAGCACGCACACACACACACACACACACACACACACACACACACACACACACACACACACACACACACACACACACACACACACACACACACACACACACACACACACACACACACACACACAAACACACACCACCGTACTGCCAGTTCGGTGGTGCCGGCAGTACCTGGTTTGAATCCTGCCCAGGGCCGAAATTATTTCGGTATCGCTGCGCTTCGAGTCGTTACTCCGACTCTCTTGGGCGGAAGTTAAGTGTGTGTGTGTGTGTAAGGTCATAGCATTACCCATAGATCGGTCATACGAGCTCTGAGCTCTCTTCCAGGAGGGAATTAGCTGTCGATCACGAATCCAACACGTGATCCAAAGACCAAGGTGAATCTCACACACAAACACACACACACACACATACACACACACACACACATGCAAAACTCGTGGCGCAGTTGGTAGAGCTCCCGGCTGCCACTACGGCGGTCCGGGTTTGAATCCCGCCCAGGGTTGAAATAATTTCAGTATTGCTGCGGTACGGGCTGTTACTCCAACTCTCGTGGACGGGAGGTGTGTTTGTGTGTGTGTGTGTGTGTGTGTGTGTGTGTGTGTGTGTGTGTGTGTGTGTGTGTGTGTGTGTGTGTGTGTGTGTGTGTGTGTGTGTGTGTGTGTGTGTGTGTGTGTGTGTGTGTGTGTGTGTGTGTGTGTGTGTGTGTGTGTGTGTGTGTGTGTGTGTGTGTGTGTGTGTGTGTGTGTGTGTGTGTGTGTGTGTGTAAGGTCACAGTATTACCTATAGATCGGTTATATATAAGCTCTGACCTCTGTTCCAGGAGGGAAATATCTATTGATCACGAGTCCAACACGTGATCCAAGACGATGGTGAATCACACACACACACACACACACACACACACACACACACACACACACACACACACACACACACACACACACACACACACACACACACACACACACACACACACACACACACACACACACACACACACACACACACACACACACACACACACACACACACACACACACACACACACACACACACACACACAAACATTTTCTTTACTTTCATTTTGTATTAAATTTATTCTTTTGTCATATACTCGCCTTGAACCAGGCACTATCCCCAATCTGATTCTCTCGTAGGCATTCAGATATTAATTACTTTTTTTTTTCTTTTTTCATGTTAGTGCAGATATTGAGTGCCTGGGTGATGGAGGGGGAGTGGGAAATCCTATCTTCTTGATCTTCTTGAGGTCAGTAACTTTCTAAATAAGCGTAACACTCTGGTTTGTTAAAAAAGAATTGTGACCGAGCGGTCTTCGGCGCGAGTGTATTCCTCAACAAAAATAGTTCTCTATTTTTGGCAGATACTTTTGCTGTAGTAGGGAAATTGCATTCAGAGCTGAGCATTCCTTGTAGGAAAATCGGGTTATCCCTTACATGTACAGGAAGACAATTTGATCTTGCCGGACGCTGGGAGGCCTCCATGAAGACATAATAGATGGAGAAGAAAAAAATCTACAAAATAAAAATAATCATAACAATAATAAAAAAAAAATCGATAATAAGATATATAATACATACATATATAGCTCCTCCTGGATGACGGATCATTCCTACATCTCGCACACTACCCTGGGTCAGAAGCAATGTAGCAAGACACAGTACATCCGCTTTATTTAATCGGCGACCCTCCCTCTCCGTCCCCCCATGCAGAAAAAGAAAAGACAGAGAGAAATCCTTTCGATCTGTTTCAAAATATTATTGATGCATACTCTTTACTGCCCATCCCCCACCCACTCCCTTCCATGCACCACAGCAACATCCATACACAACCATTTTCAACCCACTCCTATCTTCTGTCTCTCCCTTCCTTCCTCAGTAGACATTCCCCTTTTTCCCAATACCCCTTTTACCACATCCATCCATCTCATCCTTGGTCGCCTCCTCACATTCATTCCTTCCGCCTTCACTTGCCTTCTACACCTCTTTTACTAATCTTACTTCGCTCATTCTTTCCACCCGTCCAAATCATCCCAATACTCTTTCATCAACCCTAACTCCCAACTCTCTTTCCACCGTCGCTCTACTCCTCACCACCTCGTTTCTCATTCTATCCAGCCTAGTAACCCTTACCACATTTCTCAGGAATTTCATCTCAAGCACATTTAAACTCTTCCTCTCTTCCTCTCTTATGTTCCAGGCTTCTGTTCCATACAGTGCTATCGTCGGCACACTCACTCCTTCACATGATCTCCTCTTAGCATCCATTGCCAAATGTCTATTTCTCATTACACTTTTTAATCCCCCAAGGCATTTACTTTCTGCTTTCAATCTACGTTCTACCTCTACCTTCACTCCTCCCTTTCCCAGCACATTCGCACCCAAGTATCTAAATCTACCCACTTCCTCCAGTTTTTCTTCCTTCATACTCACTTCCAATTTCCTGCCATTCTCTCCCCTTGAACATCTCATCACTACTTTTACCCTCATATATCTTCAATTTCCTTCTTTTGCACACCTTTCCAAAATCCGTCACTAACTTTCTTAATCCCTCCTCTGATCCTGCTACAAGCGTCGTGTCGTCAGTAATCAACAACTGGCTTATTTCCCACTTTTCTCCATTTTCTTTAACCATCTCCAATTCCTGACCCATTATCCTTGCATTTACCTCTCGCACCACCCCATTCATGTATAAGTTGAACAGCCAAGGCGACATGACACATCCCTGGCAAAGTCCCACCTTTACCTCAAACCACTCACTCTCTCCATTTCTAATTCTAACACAGGCTTTACTACTC